>NC_134826.1:14585262-14691272 GCF_004210375.1 Tachypleus tridentatus | reverse complement strand
CAACACACGTTCTTCTACTTAGTTTTAGCTTAGTTTCGACGACACCCACGTTCTACTTAGTTTTAGCTTAGTTTCCACAACACATACTTTCTTCTACTTAGTTTTTCGGTACAATTTACGTTCAATACAAGACTCTCGAGAGGACAGGGTCTTTAGCGTATTATGCGATGAGAAATAATGTGAACTAGCTGACTAGCAAATGGAGCTTGTTTGCATAGAAGTTATTCTGTTTCAAAGAAGCCAAGTCTTTATTAAAGTAATGCAATGTATTAACAATGTAAGTTCAATAGGCAGGCCATTTAATGGTAAAAAGCCGATTACTGCATTGCGGTCATACTGCTTTAGTGGGAGATCGTATGGTCTTGTGGGAATTGTAGGAAAGTCATCTTCCGAAATGCAAAGGGGAAGTGTTGTAGAATCCTGAACCCGAAATACTTTGTATATAAACATATCATTCAACGGGATGCAATCCATAGATTTGGTACATAAAACAGATTCTCAGAGGCAAATTTAGTGGAAATCGGTTGAATATTTACAAAAAAAATCAACATTTGTTTCTGTGTGTTTGGCCATCCTTGGTTTTCGAAACTTTGGAAGTAGGAAAGAGATAAAATAAGTTGAGAATGAATTGATTTTTAAAGACAGATTTGGCACCAGATTTTAGGATATCCAGTACAAATATTCGATGAAATGAGCAGATGTTTTGGAAAGCAAAAGCAATGAAATGCAAGACATCTTTTGCAGAAGGAGTGAACTAGTAAATCAATTAGTCGTAAGAGGAAGTTAATTCCTTGTTCCAATCAGGACAATTTAGCTTCTCCTCAGTGTAATACACGTATAATACATGGAAGAGAGAGAGGTTTCTGATTTATAATGTGGTAACTCTCATTATTTTTGTATGACATCATAATGTTCAAAATCAGTAGAATTCATAAGGGGCTGATACAATTTTCTTAAGAGCAAGGACAGTATTTCAAGATTTATGAAAATAGTGTTAACAGAATTCTGTAAACAAAATCGACATTTGCCATTTAAAAAGGCCAAAATAGCAGCGTTTGGGGCCAGTTTCTACGAATAATGTTTAAAACGTAAAACACTGAAAAGCGAGACAACAATACATGGAAACTGGTACTGCTTCCTAGCACGTTAAATGGCGAACAGCAACTATAACAAAAACTAACGTAATACAGGCAGAAACAACAACTTTCCGATACATAGAAAACATAGCATTGACAGCGAAAATTCAGTAGTATTTTAAAGGGAAAAATCCTGCACTAGTAGAAAACGTGCAATCAGTTATAAATTCCCTAAACTTAACAAAATTTCTCTGGAGTCTCCCTCTCAGTGGTAAGGTGTACTCTTGTAGTGTTCAGTCCTTGATATCCCCAGTGGGTTCAGTGGTAAGATTATACTTTAGTGGTGTTCAGTCCTTGATATCCCCAGTGGGTTCAGTGGTAAGATTATACTTTAGTGGTGTTCAGTCCTTGATATCCCCAGTGAGTTCAGTGGTAAGATTGGACTCTTGTAGTGTTCAGTCCTTGATATCCTTAATGGGTAAGATTGAACTCTTGTAGTGTTCAGTCCTTGATATCTCTAGTGGTTCAGTGGTAAGACTTCCTTGCTTTGCCCAGCATGGCCAGGTGTGTTAAGACGTTCGACTCGTAATCCGAGGGTCACGGGTTCGAATCCCGGTCACACCAAACATGCTTGCCCTTTCAGCCGTAGGGGTGTCATAATGTAACGGTCAATCCCACAATTCGTTGGTAAAAGAGTAGATCAAGAGTTGGCGGTGGGTAGTGATGACTAGCTGCCCTCCTTCTAGTCTTACACTGCTAAAATAGGGACGGCTAGCGCAGATAGCCCTTGAGAAGCTTTGCGCGAAATTCAATGCTTGTTGTGTTCAGTTCTTGATACACCAGTGGTATGGTTTTTTATTTAATACTTGTGGTGTTCAAACCATAATACGCCATCCTAGTGGTTTAGCGGTAATACCTGTACATTTGTAATATTCAGTTCTTGATACCCCCAGTGGTTTAGTAGTAAAACTGTAGTCTTGTAGTGTTCAGACCTTGATACCCCCAGTGGCTTAGTAGTAAAGCTATAGTCTTGTAATATTCAGTTCTTGATACTCCCAGTGGTTTAGTAGTAAAGCTGTGGTCTTGTAATATTCAGTTCTTGATACCCCCAGTGGTTTAGTAGTAAAGCTGTAGTCTTGTAGTATTCAGTTCTTGATACTCCCAGTGGTTTAGTAGTAAAACTGTAGTCTTGTAGTATTCAGTTCTTGATACCCCCAGTGGTTTAGTAGTAAAGCTGTACTCTTGTAGTGTTCAGACCTTGATACGCCCAGTGGTTTAGTAGTAAAGCTGTAGACTTGTAGTGTTCAGTTCTTGATACTCCCAGTGGTTTAGTAGTAAAGCTGTGGTCTTGTAATATTCAGTTCTTGATACCCCCAGTGGTTTAGTAGTAAAGCTGTGGTGTTGTAATATTCAGTTCTTGATACCCCCAGTGGTTTAGTAGTAAAGCTGTAGTCTTGTAATATTCAGTTCTTGATACTCCCAGTGGTTTAGTAGTAAAGCTGTGGTCTTGTAATATTCAGTTCTTGATACCCCCAGTGGTTTAGTAGTAAAGCTGTGGTGTTGTAATATTCAGTTCTTGATACCCCCAGTGGTTTAGTAGTAAAGCTGTAGTCTTGTAGTATTCAGTTCTTGATACTCCCAGTGGTTTAGTAGTAAAACTGTAGTCTTGTAATATTCAGTTCTTGATACCCCCAGTGGTTTAGTAGTAAAGCTGTAGTCTTGTAATATTCAGTTCTTGATACCCCCAGTGGTTTAGTAGTAAAGCTGTAGTCTTGTAGTATTCAGTTCTTGATACCCCCAGTGGTTTAGTAGTAAAGCTGTAGTCTTGTAATATTCAGTTCTTGATACCCCCAGTGGTTTAGTAGTAAAGCTGTAGTCTTGTAGTGTTCAGTTCTTGATACTCCCAGTGGTTTAGTAGTAAAGGTGTAGTCTTGTAGTATTCAGTTCTTGATACCCCCAGTGGTTTAGTAGTAAAGCTGTAGTCTTGTAGTGTTCAGTTCTTGATACCCCCAGTGGTTTAGTAGTAAAACTGTAGTCTTGTAATATTCAGTTCTTGATACTCCCAGTGGTTTAGTAGTAAAGGTGTAGTCTTGTAGTATTCAGTTCTTGATACCCCCAGTGGTTTAGTAGTAAAGCTGTAGTCTTGTAATATTCAGTTCTTGATACCCCCAGTGGTTTAGTAGTAAAGCTGTAGTCTTGTAATATTCAGTTCTTGATACCCCCAGTGGTTTAGTAGTAAAGCTGTGGTCTTGTAGTATTCAGTTCTTGATACCCCCAGTGGTTTAGTAGTAAAGGTGTAGTCTTGTAATATTCAGTTCTTGATATCCCCAGTGGTTTAGTAGTAAAGCTGTGGTCTTGTAATATTCAGTTCTTGATATCCCCAGTGGTTTAGTAGTAAAGCTGTAGTCTTGTAGTATTTAGGTCTTGATACCCCCAGTGGTTTAGTAGTAAAGCTGTAGTCTTGTAGTGTTCAGACCTTGATATCCCTAGTTGTTTAGTGGTAAGGTTTTACTATTGTGTTGTTCAGTACCTGATATCTTCCTAGTGATTCAACGGTAAGACTTCTACGCTTGTTATATTCAGTCCTCGTTACCCTCAGTGGTTCAGTGGTATATCTACAGGTTTGTGATACCTGTCTTGGGCGGAACATAAACAACCGACTGTTCAGCTTTGCACTTAAAAATAACCAAACCAGTCTTTGAAAAGTATTTTTCATCCATCATTTTATTTCCTTTTTCGATAAAATTCCGTGCACTATGAGTCTGTAGAAATCATCAAGTCAATTTAAGGTTACCTACTTTTAAAAATGGATTTACCTAAGTGACGACAGAATCGTTTTATTTATATTAATATGTCCACTGATAGGACAGCGGTATATTTACGTTTGTTTGTTTTTAAATTTCGTGTGAAGTTACTCGAGGGCTATCTGCGCTAGCCGTCCATAATTTAGCAGTGTAAGACTAGAGGGAAGATAGTTAATTATCACCACCTGCCGCCAACTCGTGGGCTACTCTTTTATCAACGACTATTGGGATTGGTCGTGCCATTATAACTCCTCCACGGCTGAAAGGGCGAGCATGTTTAGTGTTTACGTACTTACAACGTTAAAACCGAGGAAGGCCCGGCTATGGAAACAGTAGACAGTCTATGTGGCTTTGCTCTAAGATAAATAACTAAACAAACAAAATATTATTCAAAAAATATATAATATTTTTTTTTTCTGGTAGTTTAACAGTTAAGCATTGACAGGCACTATAGCTTATGAGATGTTATGTAACATTTCATATAAAAAAGTAAAGGTAGTGTTTTTGTCTTACGGGTCTACTTGTTTCATACTAACTAAACCTTTGCTAAACCTTGCACACAATGAATTCAAGTTATAAATCGTTGTCGTAGAACTGCATTATGTGCTGATGTCAAGTAAGTTAAGACTTACAAAAGGATGAGCAAATATTTCAGGTTTAGACCACGGTAAAGAACGAATAACTAATCTCAGACATTATATTTTAGAAATGTTTTAAAATAACTTTGATTACGTCGAAAGTCTGCTTAAGATGGATAGTAGAATCTGTAGACAAGTATGACAGTACAAAGTGGTGTTAACAAACATTATAGCCGTCGTCAACTTTACACGACTCAATGAGCCAAAGTTTTATGTTAATTCATACATAGGCTTAGTAGCGACATCTGGTTATCTGTTTAGAATATTCTTTCAAATATCTGTTCCAAAATACATACATTAGCGAAACTTGTCAGTGTCACGTTAGAATAGAAATGCTGTTCTAACACTAACGCATACATATTGTACAACATATATTTAAAATAAAGTAAAAACTTCATTCTTTGATTAACTCTCATAAAACGTTGAAATCACGGTAATTATAGCACACATAACGAGCAATTACAGATATCTGAAATATCCATACGAACTGAAAGTCAGTTACCCAATAGTTATAACAGAAAGACCAAACGTTATGAAACAGCACCTTAAGTGCCAGTTAAAGCTGTCAAAATAATGAAACTTTCTTTACTGAACCATTCTGTTATATTAACAACAATAAATGCTGCTGTTTCTCAGGTCGTTAAATGCGAAGATCTTGAAACTCAGTACGAAAATTTTTGGTTTTAGTTTACACTGATATTTTAAACAATCTATAAAATATCTGAGAATAAATGTTAAAAGGTGTGAAAAACACAAACAGAAGGAAATATATAGAAAATATTTATAGGCATAAAAAGTCTTACTTTTAATAAGATATGAACATAAATAAATCAGTTCTTTGCTTTAGAGTTGAATATTTTGGTTTCCATAACGAAAAGTCGAGCATCTCTATCACTTGTTACTTATTATTAATATTTATTTCGGACGACTCTCCAATTTATTATGTTACGTACGTCACATATTACTATTTCAAATAATCCGTAATTTGAATTTGAGCTTAGTAGCTAATTAACTGTTATTATGTATTAAATTTATATTATTTGCCAACAAGACTGAGAGACGCAATTTTGCCCGCCATGGCCAAGTGTGTTAAGGCGTTCGACTCGTAATCCGAGGGTCGTGGGTTCGAATCCCAGTCGCACCAAACATTCTCAACTTTTCAGCCGTAGGGGCGTTATAATGTGACGGTCAATCCCACTGTTCGGTGGTAAAAGAGTAGCCCAAGAGTTGGCGGTGGATGGTGATGACTAGCTGCCTTCCCTCTAGTCTTACACTGCTAAATTAGAGGCAGCTAGCGCAGATAGCCTTCGAGTAGCTTTGCACGAAATTCAAAAAACAAACAAACATACACACAATTTCCTTTTTTAATGCAAATATATTTTAATATATAAACATAAACAATATAATTTATAGTAACAATTATTAATAATAGTTATTACAAATTATGGTTTATATACAACAATTTTTACAAACTTACAAACAATACTGAGCCTTATTTCAGGTCTAGGACTGAATGTTTCAATGATGATTCAGGTCCACGACGAACAAGTTAATACTGAGTTGATACTGTCACACCCCTCACTAAAGCTTGCTAAGCTGATTAACCTCAGACGACTGACTTTCACCAATTATGATATTTAATGTCTCGTAATTGACTGAAGTTAAACGGTTGGTAATGTTCGAAATCTATAAACTTTCCCAGTAAAATGCTGTAATGTTTTGATCAATAAATGTTAATTAAAATTATACCTTTCTAGGCCTATAGCACATTGAGTGTAGCTTTCCAAATAATAATAATCTTCCTTGTCTCTCGGCGCGTCGATTTTTATATACCAATCACGCGAGTTTCTAGAATTTTCAACAATGATCTATTGCGTTTTTGTAAACAGACATTGTTGATTCTCATCTTTAAGAATCCTCTATAAGTATTGATAACAGGCAGGACATGTTCAATACACAGTTAAAAATCCATATCACGTGCATAAATGAAAAATATACGGAAACAAACGTAGGCACTAATATAAATATACAATAGTAAATCTGTTACGCACACTATACTATGTAACCTTACTTACTTATTGAGACTAGCCCACAGTAAACACCATATTAACATGGACAAGTGATGACGACACTGAGGCCAGAAGAAAATATTATCATGCCTCGAAGGACGAAATTTATATCCTAAAAAATCATTGTATGTTTAGGTGAAAGATCTTTAGCCAAATAATATCCATAGGGCAATACTGCATATTTTATGATTCTAGTTAAATATTGAATAATTGAAATACCAAGTGAAACAAACAGGGAAACTTAACTTAGTACTGAGTATTTTATTCTTTAAAATACCGCCATTTGTGATGTAATTTATAATAAAAAAACATATCTTTCTTCTATCTCAGACAAAAGTAATGTTTAAGTTTGCCCATTTTCTGGCCAGATAGAGAAGTGGGGCTTTCTTTGTGGTACGATGATATAAACTGTAATATGAAACATGGGCGTTCAAATTGGTTAACAAATCAATACAATGACAAGCTGAAAACTGCATTTCTGATTATACTAATTCTCTTCAGTCCGGATAGGTAGATGGTATCTTTCGATACAAAAGAATAGCGTGTTGTGTAGATAACAAAGTGTCTACCGTACCTAAATAAACTTAGAGTTTAATAACGTTCTCTAACAGGTTACTAGATATACATAGTGTTTTGAATCTTGTTTTACAAGGAGGCTATTAATTTGTTAACACTTTGTGTCTAAGCTTACAAACATTGTCACTAGATGGCAACATTGATATATCTACTGGACAACTGTACAAGTTTGTTTTTTAACGCAATAAAATGCTACGTAATGGTTTATTTGTGTTCTGCGCAATGTCAGAAAAATAACCTTAGATTTTAATGTTGCAAGTCAGCGAATCTAGTGCTGACCTAAAATTATTTTTATTTTGTTTATTGTTAAGTACAAAATCCGGCAATCATAACATGAAGTCTTATATATATAATTAGTGCATAGTGCAACATTCTGGTCTTTTGGGACCCGGCATGGCCAAGCGCGTTAAGGCGTGCGACTCGTAATCTGATGGTCGCAGGTTTGCATCCCGTCGCGGCAAACATGCTCGCCCTTTCAGCTGTGGGGGCGATATAATGTGACGGTCAATCCCACTATTCGTTGGTAAAGAGTAGCCCAAGAGTTGGCGGTGGGTGGTGATGACTAACTGCCTTCTCTCTGGTCTTACACTGCTAAATTAGGGACGGCTAGCACAGATAGCCCTCGAGTAGCTTTGTGCGAAATTCAAAAACAAACAAACAAACAAATCGGGTCTTTTGAATGTGACAATAAAAATCAGAGCTCAAATATTAAATGAAATCAGTCTGATGATAATATTACTTGCCTGAGCAAAAACCTTTACATTTAGTTTCTAGTGAGCTCTAATTAAAAACTAAAAGCATTTGCACTTTTCCTGCGAGACCGTCTTACAGTAGTCCATTAAATTAAATAAAAATGTGTTAAAGGTCTAAAGTGGAAAATCCTCAAGGCCAAAGAAAGGTAAGTAAACACTGCTAAAAGTATTTTATGCTCTAGTTATTACCTCAATGTTAAAACGGTCGAGAATTTAACATTTGCAAACAAGGACTACACGCTTAAATATGTTTAAATTTTAGGTTTATTTATTGTCACATGTTTGCATTTAGCGAAGTTGTGATCCTACAATAATATAGAATCCATCTTTAATGGTGTGATAACGCCTAAAACTGAAATGTTACACGTAAAAAGTAATGTGATAGTCGCAAAGTATCATTGTTCTGTTATAGCTTGGATATATTATTGCTTTATTTTTTAACATTAAGCACAAAACAATACAGTGGGCTTTCTGTATTGTATTAATCACGAGTATCGAAAACCGGTTTCAAGTATTGTAATTTGACAGACACATCGCTGGGAATGGATAAATTATTAAAATATTTGTAAACGTAACGTATGGTAATTTTATCTGTGACGTAACGTATATGACAAATATAAGCATATTTAACTGGATTTTACTGCCAGATTAATTATAAGAAAATAAGGATAGAGTAATATGATTCAGTACCTTTGAAATACTTTTATAAAAATATGGAGTCTGGATTGTTAGCGTGTTATTTCTAGGTAAAAAGAAAGATGAAAGAACTTGTAGGAAAATTTTGCATTTCCTGCTTTTCTTACCACACATCTCGAAGTTTGATGAGAATTCTATTGACTGATGTATAATGTGTTGAAAATTCATAATTTACTTAGCCGAAATACTAAATTGTAACTGAAAGTTATTCTATAATACAAATCGGAGAAAATTACATTGACCAAACCTGAAGTATTTTCTCTACCATATCGTGTTTCTACTCATTTAACATTGTTACTAATGGTTCGTGTTTCTAGTCATTTAACATTGTTACTAATGGTTCGTGTTTCTACTCATTTAACATTGTTACTAATGGTTCGTGTTTCTACTCATTTAACATTGTTACTAATGGTTCGTGTTTCTACTCATTTAACATTGTTACTAATGGTTTGAAACAATTTCCATAATATGATCCAGACAGTTTACAGAACATTTATGTAAACAGCATAAGCCCTTACCTACAAGAATACGTCTTTAAGATGCACAAACATATTACGTATGGTTTTGCGTTGTTTATATAATGATTTACTTGTCATTTTACGTGGTGTTTCACTTGTTGTGCTGGACCTTTAATGAAAAAATATAAGAAAAAATGACGTTCCCTGGATATCTATGGCTTGGGACTGGGTTAATGAAAAATACAAGAACAATGACATTCCCTGGATATCTATGGCTTGGGACTGGGTTAATGAAAGGTATAAGGACAATGACATTCCCTGGATATCTATGGCTTGGGACTGGGTTAATGAAAGGTATAAGGACAATGACGTTCCCTGGATATCTATGGTTTGGGTCTGGATTAATGAAAGGTATAAGGACAATGACGTTCCCTGGATATCTATGGTTTGGGTCTGGATTAATGAAAGGTATAAGGACAATGACGTTCCCTGGATATCTATGGTTTGGGTCTGGATTAATGAAAGGTATAAGGACAATGACGTTCCCTGGATATCTATGGTTTGGGTCTGGATTAATGAAAGGTATAAGGACAATGACGTTCCCTGGATATCTATGGTTTGGGTCTGGATTAATGAAAGGTATAAGGACAATGACGTTCCCTGGATATCTATGGTTTGGGTCTGGATTAATGAAAGGTATAAGGACAATGACGTTCCCTGGATATCTATGGTTTGGGTCTGGGTTAATGAAAGGTATAAGGACAATGACGTTCCCTGGATATCTATGGCTTGGGACTGGGTTAATGAAATGTATAAGGACAATGACGTTTCCTGGATATCTATAACTTGGGACTGTGTTAATGAAAGTTATAAGGACAATGACGTTCCCTGGATATCTATGGTTTGGGTCTGGATTAATGAAAGGTATAAGGACAATGACGTTCCCTGGATATCTATGGTTTGGGTCTGGATTAATGAAAGGTATAAGGACAATGACGTTCCCTGGATATCTATAACTTGGGACTGGGTTAATGAAAGGTATAAGGACAATGACGTTCCCTGGATATCTATGGCTTGGGACTGGGTTAATGAAAGGTATAAGGACAATGACGTTCCCTGGATATCTATGGCTTGGGACTGGGTTAATGAAAGGTATAAGGACAATGACGTTCGCTGGATATCTATGGTTTGGGTCTGGGTTAATGAAAGGTATAAGGACAATGACGTTCCCTGGATATCTATGGTTTGGGTCTGGGTTAATGAAAGGTATAAGGACAATGACGTTCCCTGGATATCTATGGTTTGGGTCTGGGTTAATGAAAGGTATAAGGACAATGACGTTCCCTGGATATCTATGGTTTGGGTCTGGGTTAATGAAAGGTATAAGAACAATGACGTTCCCTGGATATCTATGGTTTGGGTCTGGATTAATGAAAGGTATAAGGACAATGACGTTCCCTGGATATCTATGGTTTGGGTCTGGGTTAATGAAAGGTATAAGGACAATGACGTTCCCTGGATATCTATAGCTAGGAATGTTTTTAATGAAAGGTATACGGACAATAATTATAGTCCTATTAGCCTTACATCAGTTGTGGAAAATGTTTTGGATAGTTTAGTTAAAGATAGTTTGTAAAGTCATTTATCTAAGTTTGGAATTTTATGAGTTAGTCATCACGGTTTCACTAACGAAAAATCTTGCCTTACAAATATTTTGACATTCTTTGAACAGGTTGCTGCTTATGTAGATGAGAGTAAAGGTGTAGATTTGGTGTATCTAGAGTTTTCAGAAAGCATTTCTTTAAGTGCCACATTAAAGGTTTCTAAAGAAACCTATTTTTATAGGTGCGGAAGGTGTGTGTGTGTTTGTTTATAGCAAAGCCACGTCGGGATATCTTCTGAGCCCACTGAGGGGAATCGAACTCCTGATGTTAGCGTTGGAAATCCGTAGACTTACCGCTGTACTAGCGGGGGGCGTGTTAACTAACTGTATAGAAGAGTGGCTTTATGGAAGAAAGCAGAGATTGTTATGAATGATGTTCAGTCAAACTTGATTAATGTTGCAAGTGGTGTACCTCAGGACTCAGTCTTAGGGCCATTGCTCTTTACGATTTACATTAATGACACAGATGATGGAATGGTCAATAAATTACTGAAATTTGCTGACAACATTGAGGTCTTGGGTGTGGCTGTCTGTAAAGAGAATGTTGCTGCTTTACAAAGGGATTTAGATAATTTAGTGAGTTGGTCAAAAATGGCAGATGGAATATTTAATTACGATAAATAAAAGATGTTGCATGTGGGTTTTCATAAATTGAATTATAAGTACAATTTGGATGGGAATAACAGTTTCATGAAAGAAAAGGACCTTGATGTGGAAGTTTATCAGTCACCCAAGCAGTGTGCTGTTGATAGTAGCGTGGCAAATAGGGTTTTAAGTTTTATCTAAAGAACTATTGAAAACAAGTTTAAATTGATTATAATTTCATTGTGTAGGTCACTAGTTAGGCCACGTTTGGAATATTGTGTTCAGTTTTGGAATCTCTACCTTAGGAAATACATTGAATTGTTGCAAAGGGGTCAGTGAAGGGTTAACAGAATGGTATTTGGGATGGAGAGGTTGTCATATGAGGAGAGATTAAGATACTTATAATTGTTTTATCTTGATAAAAAGACGACTTGGAAAAATTCTGATTAATTGATTTAAGATTTTAATAGGAATTGGAAATGTTGATATATTCACATTTTTCATACTTAACAGCGAGAATTACAGAACTAGAGGACACTAAGGTAAATGTAGGTAATATAGATGCCATCTTTAGCTAAGATACGTTAATTTTTCTAATAGGTTGGTTGGCCTATGGAATGTTTTGTCTTCGAATGTTGTGGAAGCAGTAAATTTGAGTGAGTTTAAAAGAAAGCTTGATGTGTATATGAATGATCAGGACTGGTTTTAATTAATTTATTTAATACGCTAGTTTTAGTTTGGCTCAGAAGATTGGACAGCCAGATGGACCAACAAGTCTTTTACTGTCCCCAAACATTATGTTGTGTCACAACGACGTTTTCTGGATTTCTGTAGTTAGGGGAACTGATCCCTGGATCTCTGTAGTTAGGGGAACTGATCCCTGGATCTCTGTAGTTAGAGGGACTAATCCCTGGATCTCTGTAGCTAGGGGGACTGCACGTTTTAAAAGTCGGTATCTTGATGGCGGCTCTGTTCCCGCGCCGGTTCGCGTTTCTTACGTCCGCAACCATTGCGTGAAGTACCACCAAAGATATCACATTGACGTTAAGAGTTCGTACTGGCCAGCAACGTCGAAAGAAACGCAAAACGCGTTCATTCCTATTAGTAGCCATGACAACTCACATCACTGGTTTCCCTGAAGTCAATATCGCACTACTAGGAGCACTTGGAGTGGGCAAATCAGGTTGACATAAGAGACGTTTTATTAATATAATAACAATTATATAACATTCATTATAAATATCGATATATATAGCATAATTTATAGTGCTGATGAGATAATTATTTTTCTAAGTGCTATATAGGTCTGGTGGCTGGGATATTCGACTCGCAGTTTGAGAGTCTCACGTTTGAATCTCGACCCCGCGTACATATTCGCTCTTTCAGCTTTGGGCCGTTATAATGTGACTTTCACTCCCATTATTCGATTAGAGCTGCCCAAAAGTTAGCGACGGGAGGAATGTGAGAAAGTTAGCGACGGGAGGTGTTGCATTAACTGATTTCCTTCTAGTATGTTACTTAACATGAGTAACGGCTGACTAATCTCTGTAGTTAGAGGAACTGATCCCTGGATCTCTGTAGTTAGAGGAACTGATCCCTGGATCTCTGTAGTTAGAAGAACTGATCCCTGGATCTCTGTAGTTAGAAGAACTGATCCCTGGATCTCTGTAGGTAGGAGAATTGATCCCTGGATATCTGTAGTTAGAGGAACTGATCCCTAGATCTCTGTAGTTAGGGAAACTGATTCCTGGATCTCTGTAGTTAGGAGGACTGATCCCTGGATCTCTGTAGTTAGGGGAACTGGTCCCTGGATCTCTGTAGTTAGAGGAACTGAGTTAATTTCTTTTTCTTTTCACGTTTTTTAGTAAAAGGTATAAAGACGATGACGTCCCTGAATCTCTATAGTTACTGAGAACTGGGTTAATTTTTTGTATTAATTTTATGTTTTTTTTTGTGAACTGAATGGTGCAATCGCTGTTTTTTCAATTGTGTTTCGCATGTTGTTTTTCTCTATTCCAAAATTCTTGGTCTTAGCATAACTTTTGAGTCATGTTCATGTAATTCTCTAATATGCATACAGCTGATTTCTTAAAGCCAGAGTGTTGTGAGTCAAAGATAAAGTATATTTACACGTTCTGAGTTTTCTGTGGATGGTAACAAGTAAACTTCAGATTACTTTGTTGTTCTTTGCCATAGCAAGCGTAATGATAGTTGTTTAAATGGTTCAAAACTAACGTATACTTGTATGTTTCCATAAAATCACGGAACTGTGAGCTGGCGTATTACCAAACAACAACAACAACAAAAACTTGACAGCGTATGGTTCGTTTGTTTTCAAATTTCGTGCAAAGCTACATGAGGACTAGTTGTGCTAGCCCTCCCTAATTTAGCAATGTAAGACTAGAGGGAAGGCAGCTAGTCATCACCACCCACCGTCAACTCTTGGGCTACTCTTTTACTAAAGAATAGTAGGATTGACCTTAACTTTATAACGTACTCATGGCTGAAATGGCGAGCATGTTTTGTCTGACGGGGATTCGAACCCGCAACCCTCAAACTGCGAGTCCAGCGCCCTAACTATTTAGCCATGCCGGGCCTGATAGCGTAGGGAAGCGAGCTTCTTGCTTGTTTTTCAAAGATATCCATACCTAACGCCGCCATCATAGTTGACATAGGAGAACCCACGGCAGTGCCCCATATTTGTCGGAAATAACTATTCCTCTACTGGAATAGGGTACTATTTAAAAACATGCTTATGAGTTGTCAGATTTTGCAAAGGGGGAAAGTGTGAGGGCGAGAGGGAGGCAGCTAACACAGAACTGATGTAAACAAGGATCCAAGTGGCACCATTTCTAAGAATTGTGCAAACTCTTGTCCGTTAGATGAGTAGGGACGCTTCCGGTTTACGTTCTTGTCTCTCCTGTAGATGACAAGCGAGAGTTTTCGGTTAATGTTTAAATGTTTTAACAAATTGTACGTGGGTGAGTTATTAGAACATACAAAAGGATGTAGGTGGACGCGTTCTTCAGTTCAGTTGAACAGACACTTTTCGTGGAAATCGGATTAATTATGAAACACGTAATATTTTTAACTTTTAACCTTGAGATTTGATTGGCAGTCCTGAGGGTACTTTGTCCATCAGTTGTTCCAACCGTTTCGGTTTAATTCTTGAAAGATATTTTAAGCTTAACTGTTACATTACTATAACAACTATAAATAATAAAATTCTTAGCAGAAGAGTTAAAAGCTAGACCAAAGAATGCATCAACTAGAGATAATAATTAATATTAATTAAACAACAGAGTATGCCAACAGTACTAGATCTAGAATTATAAATTTGGTTCATTTAAAACTAAATAGTTTCATCGACAGAACGTTTCAGTCAGTAAATTTATATATATATTTTTTTAAATTTCGCACAAAGCTAGGGACGACTTCGTGTAGCTATGTGCGAAATTCAAACCATAATATTATGGATATTATTGACGAAAAAGTAAGAAAAATAATACCAATGAGTCAGTAAGGCTAACAAACAAACTGTTTTATTACTTGGATTATTTATTTGTGGTGTTGGATTACATCACATCAAAATCCCCATATTATTTGCACGAACAGAAGGCGGAACGAAGTGCACTTTCATATTTTAAACTTCACTGAGTTTCGACTCGTTAGCTCACAGGCGCTAAATGTTTTACCAATGATATATATTCTGAAGCCCTGCCCACTTCCACAATGACTTTGTGAAGCACGTGTCACTCACGAATCTAAATGTTTTTAGTAATATAACGTTACTGATAAACTGAATGTAATTTCCTCTTCATGTAAAATAGCTGATTTATAACAAATACAAGGAAAATGATAATAAACGAAGATCAGCTAAAGACGAAAATAATCCATAGTTACGTTATATTACTAACAACATTTAGTTTCATGAGCCTGATGGAGAGGGGGTGGATGACACGTGCTTCACGAAGACATAGACCTGAAAGTCATTGTGAAAATAGCTGATTTAATTTATTATCATTTTCCTTGTATTTGTTATAAATCGGTGCCGGAAGTTTCTTTTAAGTAGGTAATTAGGATAGGCTGGTTCTAAAAAAACGTATGGGCTTACAAAAATAAAGCTTCCACAGCAGTACTCGCGGTTGGCAAGCACACATTATATATATATATATATACAGTTTACGTCACGGTGCTGGGTTCTGTCAAGAGTTATTTGGGAGTGGAAACATGTCTTTCCAGATCTTTATCACTCTGCAATCTCATTACATTTTAAGCTCAGACAAGGTTCTAAAATATATCCTAAGTATTTCGTCGCTAGCCTCTGTAAATATACATCAGTTCTAGTAGTACCTCAGTTGTTTGGTTTACTCTGAATAGATCATCTGTGGGAAATCGTTTTTCTCCACCTCAGTTTCTCCAGTTAGTTCAAGAACGTACAATATTTCTTCAGTCAACTACGTTTCACTCAAATCCGCAATTGACTGGATCGTCTATTAAATTTGAGCTTTAAATAAATAATCACACAGTAAACATGAAAATTTTGTTTTTTCTAATTTCATAAAGCTACCACGCTATAAGGGTTTAAATAAAACTTCGGCCACGCATTAGTTGTTAAATATTTCACATCATTAACAGTGTAAAACAATGTGTCGTAAAACCGTATTTTCTTTTACAAACTCAAACTTAATTCTAAAAATTTAAATTTACAGAAAAGTGTCATGTTTTGTTTTTAAATTACTGTTAAAAAGGTCCCTCGTTGGTACAGCGGTAAGTCTTTGGATTTATAACGCTAAAATAAGTGGTTCGATTCCCGCCAGTGGACTCGGCAGAGAGCCACATGTGGCTTTGCTGTAAGAAAACACACACACCCTGTCAATAGGTGGGCTTGACTTTTCAAGGTTTTATGTTGTAATCCAACTAATAAGGCTTATTTGATTTTTCTTAAAACTCCATTTTTTTGAACGCTAAAAATGTTAATTAAAATATAGTTTGAAATAGGTAAGATGAAAGAAACGATAGATCTATACTTTACAAAAATACAAATTCCTTCTAACATAGTATATCAGTGTTACGTGAATTTTTGAGAACTCGCGATGTAAAAAGAAAATACGTTTGTTTTTCTTATATAAAGCCACATCTGACTATCTGCTATGTAAACCAAGGGGAATCGAAACACTGATTTTAGCGTTGTAAATTCAAAAACTTAACGCTGCCCTAATGAGGGAAAAAGAAAATGCAGTATACTGCTATACAAAACTACTAGGTCTTAATTTGTAGCAAAAACTTTGAGATTTTCTTTAAGGACAAACATAATTACAAGTAATATTATTTGGTGAGATAATGAGGTAGTCACATAATCTGAGGTGCTATAAAGTACCTTAGCAGCCTTTCTAATCCCACCCTGTAGCTAACGAGTACGTATGAAAGCTTTTAAGGTTACAAAAATCACATAGAATACTGTTTGTCCATTGTAAAAAAGCGTAGCTTTACGTTTAACAACAGATAAAGCACTTCTGTAGATTAACGTTTTATTTGTGACGGTAGAACACTCTCTTGGCGAGAGTTACCAAGTTTCGATCTCACGACAAGTAAAATTTGCTGGTTTACTACAGAAAGGTTGAAGACCAACTACCCGGGCCCCAAGCATGGCCAGGTGGATAAGGCCCTCGATTCGTAATCTGAAGGTCGAAGGTTCGAATCTCCGTCACACCATATATGCTCGCGCTTTCAGTCGTGAAGGCGATAATGTGACCGTCTATCCCACTCACTATTCGTTAGTGAAAGAGTAGTTCAAGCGTTGACGGTGGGTGGCGATGACTAACTGCCTTCTGTTTAGTCTTGCGCTGCTAAATTAGAGACAGTTAGAGCAGAAGGCTCTCGTGTAGCTTTGCGCGAAATTCAAACCAAACAAACGAACTAGCTGTCATTCACAATTTAAAGTTAGGCCTGAGTAAAGATACTGTTTCGAAAGGGAAGGGTTATGGAAACAAGGCACTTTGAGTTGTTAGAAAGTAAGCCCTTGATAGCAGTTGGTAGGAATATAAGCCTTTAGATCAGGTGGTTCGGCAATAACGTGACCTGAAAGAAAAATGTATTCAAACGCACAATAAGTGATATAATTCTAAATAATATATTTCATTAAAAATATTAATACACTGTACTTATTAAGCCTATTCTTCCCAGAACGTTACATTTCAGGTTTCGTTACACAGTTTACGAATCATGAATTACATTAAACAATTAATCCCTTATTCGAATTTTATACGAATTATTTTGTCATGAAGAAATTAATTAGAATACCCTGCCAGATTTAATTGATTAATGTACACACATTCAGTTTTGTTACTTCTTGGCATACTTGTTAAAAAGTGTATTTATCCTGTGACTGAAGCCTTGATACATAAAGATAATACTTACTGTATAACGTAATATATAATACTCTGCAAACTTCCTTAAGTGCATCTATGACTTGTAATTTTGAAAGTATTGTGTATCCGACCCATTCCTACTATAATTACTATCGTACCTGTGAGTGTGTGTGTATGTGTTTTTCTTGTAGCAAAGCCACATCGAGCTTCTTGCCGAGTCCTATTGTACCTGATGCGAGATTCAGTTAATTAACTAATTTTTTTTTCTAAGAGTAAAATTGTGCCAATAAACAACTAATGGTATGCTTATAAAAAGGTACCATCGTTACGTTTTATACGTGATATAATAATATAGTTTTAGTGACATTTTTCTTTCTCAGAAGTATGTTGGAATTTGATACGAGTTGTTTTCTCATGAAGAAATTAATTAATATATATATCCTTCGATTTTGAAATAATTGATAAACATATCCCTCTAGCTTTAATTAATTGATATACAAATTTCTCCAGCATTAATTAATTGGTATACTGTACATATCCCTCCAGCTTTAATTAATTGATGTACATATCCCTCCAGCATTAATTAATTGATGTATATATCCCTCCAGCTTTAATTAATTAATATACATATTTTTCCAGCTTTAATTAATTGATGCACATATCCCTCCAGCTTTAATTACTTGATGCACGTATCTCTCCAGGGATAAATATAATTAAATTTCCTGGAATTTAATGAGTACTGAAAACTAACAGAAAGATGATTTTTTTAGTCTCATTACTTTTTGGCACACTTGTCAAAAGCTTTGTTACATATACTACACTGAAGTTTTGATACATAAAGAATAACGTGTAGGTAGGCCTAGCATGGCCACGTGGTTATGGCACTCGACTCGTAATGTGAGGGTCGTGGGTTCGAATCTCCGTCACACCAAACATGCTCGTCATTTCAGCCGTTGGGGGCATGATATACGTGATGACCAATCCCACTATTCGTTGGTAAAATAGTGGCTCAAGAGTGTGCGTGTTTATCTTGAATATTTAGAAACTTGGGCCAGGTGGTTAAGTCGTTCGACTTGTAATCCGAGGGTTGCGGGTTCGATTTCTCGTCACACCACACATGGCTCCTCTTTTAGACGTGGGGGGCGTTATAATGTTACCATTAATCCCAGTATCAGTTGGTAAAGGAGTAGTCCAAGAGTTGGCAGTTAGGGGGCGATGACTAGCTGCCTTTCCCCTAGTCTTACACTGCTAAATTAGGGACGGATAACGCAGATAGCCCTCGTGTAGCTTTACGCGAGATTAAAAAACGAACTAAATAATTAAAACATCTTTACGATTATAGCAAGTTTAATTTATTCGCCAAGTCTAAAAACAACTAACATTCCACGTTACTCGCTTCCGAAACAATGGTGGAACACATATAAGTGTAAGACAAATGTCATTCAAAGAATACATCTTTCCGTATAATTCATCTTACGCTGCTGAGTTTATTATGTCCGTAACAGTTTTCGCGAAGAAGAAAATTTGTCAATGGTTATGGTTTATCGAGTGAAGCCAGTAAGAAGAGTTTCTCCGTGCTAGAAATAGAAAATTTTGGTGGTAAGTTTTTTCTTGATGTATAAAAAAAGGAACTGTAACATAGGAAGACAAGCACGTTTTAAAAGTCGGTATCTTGATGGCGGCTCTGTTCCCGCGCCGGTTCGCGTTTCTTACGTCCGCAGCCATCGCGTGACGAACCACCAAAGATATCACATTGACGTTAAGAGTTCGTACTGGCCAGCAGTGTCGAAAGAAACGCAAAACGCGTTCATTCCTATTAGTAGCCATGACAACTCACGTCACTGGTTTCCCTGAAGTCAATATCGCACTACTAGGAGCACTTGGAAGTGGGCAAATCAGGTTGGCATAAGATACGTTTTATTAGTATAATAACAATTATATAACATTCATTATAAATATCGATATATATAGCATAATTTATAGTGTTGATGAGATAATTATTTTTCTAAGTGCTATATAGGTATGGTGGCTGGGATATTCGACTCGCAGTTTGAGGGTCTCACGTTTGAATCTCGACCCCGCGTACATATTCGCTCTTTCAGCTTTGGGCCGTTATAATGTGACTTTCACTCCCATTATTCGATTAGAGCTGCTCAAAAGTTAGCGACGGGAGGAATGTGAGAAAGTTAGCGACAGGAGGTGTTGAATTAGCTGATTTCCTTCTAGTATGTTATTTAACATGAGTAACGGCTGACGCAGATAGTTCCCGGATACTTTGCGCTAAATTCAGCAAGTTAGTGTGATATTTCGAAGTAACAACCGAGTGATTTAAACACTGTGTAATTCAGTCAGATGTTTATCGAGATAATTAGTTAAAAGACGATAAAAATATCTCTTAGAGTAAAGACATTACTTTACGACATGACAAAAAAAGGTCTATCAGATATCCTATAAAGTGTTCTATTGAAGCAATTTGCTCAATGTGAGATACAAATGTATACAGTGGATTAAAAAAGCAGGAAGTAGTTGTTAGCTCAAAATTCATGTTTTACTTTTGAAGTTGTAAAGTTATATACTCGTGGCACAGCGGTATTTCTGCGGACTAAAAAACGCTAAAAACCAGGTTTAGGTACCCGTGATAGGCAGGACACAAATGACCCATTGTGTAGCTTTGTGCGAAACGTTGTTCGCTCCTCTACATAGAATTTTCTCCTCCCATACCAGCTGTTTTTACATATATATTGTGCTTAATTCCAAACAAATACTCATGGAAGATTTCGAATGGCTATTTGAATTTTTATACCTTGAAATTAAGAACTAAATGGGTAGTAATTTGTGTGTAAGGGACCTCAGAACATGACGTACAAATATGGTGATATTTCTTTAGCGTCGAACATGTAATAATCGGTTATAGGACATGAGTTAGAAAAACCCGTCATGACTGCTCGATTCCCGACTTAGAGGGTATGTGCATTTTTTAAAGAATGCTCTTAAAGAAAATATTGAAACACGTACGAGATTTCAATCTGTTTCTTTCCCTTTGGGAACGTTTATATTTAACTTCGGCGACACTTCAAAGCACGCACTTTATTTATTTGCACTTTTGTTCACAGTCACAGTTGCTAAATCAACTAACGTCAAAGACGTATTTTAAACATAGGTGGTGTTTGTTTGTTTCGAATTTTGCGCAAAGCTACTCGAGGGCTATTTGCGCTAGCCGTCTTTAATTTAGCAGTGTAAGACTAGAGGGAATGCAGCTAGTTATCACCACCCACCGCCAACTCTTGGGCTACTCTTTTACCAACGAATAGTGGGATTGACCGTCACTTTATAAAGCCCCCCACGGCTGAAAGGGCGAGCATGTTTGGTGCGACTGGGATTCGAATTCGCGACCCTCAGATTACGAGTCGAATGCCTCAACCACTTGGCCATGCCGGGCCCGAGTAGGTGGTGTTTCTTGCAGCTTAACGCCTTACTGACATCTTACTGATTTAATGTGTCCTATTGGTATTGTAGAGATCCTGAGTACCATTTTACTGACTTCAACATACTGGTGTTACAAAGTACCTTATTATGACATTAAGGATTACACGTAACTTACCAGCATCATGTAGTGCCTCATTACCACATTATGGACTTCCTTTGGTTTACTGTCATTGTGCAACGTTTAATTATCTTTATGCGGTGTTAATTATTGATACGGTTTATTGGCGTTGTAAAGTACCTGATTATTGCTTTATGGACTTAATGTGGAGCGGTATTTCAGATTCACTGATTTACCTTAGAGCAAATGGGCAGGATCTGCAAAAACAGGATATCCATTGAATACTTTATCATGATGCATAGGCCTGATTTTCACTGATTTTTAACTGTGTCTCAATCAGAAAGACGAAATACAAATTTGTGCAAATTAGAGCTAAGTTTAAAAGTGAAGTGTCTCTCAGTAGTCCTGTCCTACATTCAAACTTCAAGTTAGAAATGAAGACAAAGGTAAAAGTAAATTGCATTGATAAACAGAAATAAAAGCTTAAAGAACTTAGCTAAAGGTAAAATCTATTTGACGTCATAATTCGCAGCGCTAATTCTATATTAAACCTCCCTTAAACGAAAAACTGTCTGTAACGAAGAATCTGGTAATATATACAACACTCACTCCCTCGGACCATACAATCCACGTAACTGAGGGCCACTCTCAAGTCAACATCACCCTGCTTACCACGAGCACTGTTACTAAATTTAGCATATTTTCTGTGACAGTAACTCTTTATAATGGAGGACACACGTGACGTTTTTTACGGCTCTCAGAGGGGAAATTAGTGGCTCTCTTGATCAATATTCTATATTGAAACCAACACAAAGTACATTTGTTCTCACCCCAGTGTAAACACTTTTTCTAACGGTACAAACAAGTGAAACAAAGATCAACTTTAGAAAAATACAATTTAATAATGATAACCTAACCCTTTAAGATGAGGAGGAATAGCTAACAATAGTGCATATAACACAATATAAACAGTTTAACAAAGATGAGTAAACTAAACACATTGATAAACATATTACTTCGTCAAAATGAGCCCTTGAACAGAATTAAACAGACAATACAGAAATAAAACACTTGACCAGAACTAAATATACCATACTAGAAAAACCTTTAAGAAATTAAACCTACAATACAAAACTAGATTACTTGAACACAATTAAACATACGATACTAAAAAAACAAACAAATTAAACATACAATACAAAGCTAAAACCCTTTAACAGAATTAAACATACAATGAAAAATAAATGAATTGAACAGAATTAAAATATCAAATAAACTCTTCCCAAAAGGTATCCAGAATAAAAAAATACACAAAGTATGCAAAACCGAATCCCTAAACAAACAAAATAAACCACACTATTTTATATGAACAAGGCATGTAAAATTACTACGTATAAAATAAATCCCTAGTAAACAAAAATGAATGCTTCAAAAAAGTAACTTCATGTCAAATGAAAAATACAACGAAAACTTTCCTTTTTAAAATTGACTTTAAAGTACAAGACATAGAAAACTATTCAGTTCTTAATCGAACTTATAATATTTTATGGGACCCTTTTGCAAAATTAAAAAAAACAAACACACTTCAATATCACAATACATAGCGAAAAACGTAATGTTACATGAAATGAACAAAAACATTTTCAAAACTTATTTTGAAATATAAGTTACAAAACTTCTTTAATTTGTAACACTGATAAACACTGGATACAAAGTGGTACTTATGCCAGATGAAGCACAAATGTGGCTGAAATAGAGCGTTTTATAGACGTTTATATTTATATATATTTAAGCGTTTTACTTGTTTTCACTTAACGATAAGACGACTGACTAGTAAGTTCTAGCTTTTTCAGTATGTAGCCTGCTGTGACGTCAAGGGCGTTATTACTTTTGTTTGTACTAGCTTGTTCAATATGTAGCCTACTGTCACGTCAAGGACGTTTTTACTTTTGTTTGTACTAGCTTGTTCAGTATGCAGCCTACTGTGACGTCAAGGACGTTATTACTTTTGTTTGTACTAGCTTGTTCAGTATGCAACCTACTGTCACGTCAAGGACGTTATTACTTTTGTTTGTACTAGCTTGTCCAGTATGCAGCCTACTGTGACGTCAAGGACATTATTACTTTTGTTGTTGTTCAGGCAATGAGTTTTGTTGCAACTAGAAGAATAATGGCTCACAATTAGCTGGCTAATAACAAATATATCTGGAAGGGGTTTTAATTCTATTTCAAGTATTAAAAAACAGGACTGAAAACGCAGAACCAAACGAATTCTGACTGGTCAGAAAACTTGGCCAAAAGTGTGGGCTAAAGTTCTACTGTTACAGAGAATCTCTGCCACAAACATTATTGCCTTGGTGAAGTAACATTTCCACAGGCTTACACGTACCTCTTGCCTATAGAACGTGTACCACAACTACCTATGGACAACTCAGTCCACACAGAAGTTTTTAATTTTCATACTTGACTTACGACTATTTGTGACCTCCAGTTTTTTACCGTCATGGCAACAGCTTAAGCCTATCAAAGAACCCATCCAATTTTTTTTACTACTATCTGACCATCATACAAAATAAAGCCCGGTCCAGTGGGATAGACTGAAAAAATCGAGTATCTACAGTGGTAATCAAAAGACATTGGCCATCACACAGTCAATAACCTAAAGTTTCTGCCCATTATACCCATATCTCGTCATCCATTCGACCATTTCAGATACAAGCACTCTACAGAAAAAGACAACTACAAAACAACACCATGTGTTATTTCTTGTCTTTGTTTATAAATATGTATATGTATACATATATAGATACACACAGTTTGCATTTTATGGATTATAAATACAGCTTTTATCGAAATAATGTTAAAAACTATTCATAAAACTTAAAGTTTTTTGGAATATTTCAATCGACTTCAGTGATTATATTTAATCATAGCTAAATAAAACGATGGACACGCGAAGTTCTCCTGATATGGTATTAGTTTCTCCTGATATGGTATTAGTTTCTCCTGATATGGTATCAGTTTCTTCTGATATGGTATTAGTTTCTCCTGATATGGTATTAGTTTCTTCTGATATGGTATTAGTTTCTCCTGATATGGTATTAGTTTCTCCTGATATGGTATTAGTTTCTTCTGATATGGTATTAGTTTCTCCTGATATGGTATTAGTTTCTCCTGATATGGTATTAGTTTCTCCTGATATGGTATTAGTTTCTTCTGATATGGTATTAGTTTCTCCTGATATGGTATTAGTTTCTCCTGATATGGTATTAGTTTCTTCTGATATGGTATTAGTTTCTTCTGATATGGTATTAGTTTCTCCTGATATGGTATTAGTTTCTCCTGATATGGTATTAGTTTCTTCTGATATGGTATTAGTTTCTCCTGATATGGTATTAGTTTCTTCTGATATGGTATTAGTTTCTCCTGATATGGTATTAGTTTCTCCTGATATGGTATTAGTTTCTTCTGATATGGTATTAGTTTCTTCTGATATGGTATTAGTTTCTCCTGATATGGTATTAGTTTCTTCTGATATGGTATTAGTTTCTCCTGATATGGTATTAGTTTCTTCTGATATGGTATTAGTTTCTCCTGATATGGTATTAGCTACCATTTGTGAATTTTGTTTACATCTAATTTCACTTACTTGCTTAAATTTTAATTCATTTGAAATATTCATAGGTAAATAAAGAAACAAAAACCCGACAAAACTGTGTTTTCTTGAAAGTATAATGGGAGTCTAGCTGTCACCCTTACCTCTTCCATAAAAATACACTGCTTGATTAACATTTCAATGTCAAAATTGAAGAATACCTTCATTAGCATTAATGAAAAGAACAGGCTCATTGTTCTGTAAAATAATACTTGACACTCTAGTCTAGCAGTCACAATTAACTTCTCAATCAAGGTTTCAACATCCAGATCAAATCCTTTGTTTTCATTCAAACGTTGTGTATAAATTGTGTTCTGAGTAATTGATTCAATCGTGTCATGCAACACGCAAGAATGGCTTTAAGTAAATCTTCATTTATGTGTGCATTACCACACACACGCGCAGGTAGATAGTTAATTATACATATGTCTCAAAATTTACCCACTTTCGTTACTGTAACTTGATCAATTAACCAAACAGGCTGTATAAGTATCACTGACATAATTCAGCCAAACTAACGAAACTTCACAGCAAAATTCTTGTAGCCATGATTTATATTACTGTTATTACGAATTGTACATCAATACACACTAAAACTAACCTTGTCTAAGTACAACAGTTAGAGGTCTTGCAAGGCATTACCACACTGGGCCCATTCTGTAATTCTATTCGACACTACCCCGTATCCCAGCTGGTGTCTTCTTTAAACATCAGAATAGAAAACCATGACTGATATACACTGAAATGCCGAAACTTTCCGAACCTACGAGCCCCAGCACTAAATCTTTTAAGAAGCAAGCGATGCATCTGACAACAGTTCACGGAAAAATACAGTCACTGTCCTACACTTCTAACAACAGTGGTCTACCACGACATCACTATACGTAAGTTGATCCACTTGCTTTAACTGACGGTCACCAAATTTGTAGTTTGAGGTGAGAAATCTCACAACTCCCTCGCTACACATGACGGAGTTGTACTTATTTATTTGTACTGTGAGAGTCTTCCAAATACCTTATGATCTGTTCAACAGAACTTTCATTTTTTAACCTGATAAGATGAACCATCAATTTGTTTCTAGAAGTCAGTTGATAGTTCAGCAATCAAGAATAACAATGATCTTTTGCCTGCGTTTCTGAGTTTCTAGTAACCATAAGTAGATGTGAACATTGTCGGTGATCTATGTATTACATTGATTAGCACCAGTTGTACTAATCTATGTGATAATCAAACGGGTAACGTCTACATATGATAGCTTACAAAATAACTCAAACACCAAGGTCTGAAAATCCTCTCAATCAAATGATAATCATAAGTACAGTCCAATTTGTCAGACAATACCACCTAATAGCATGGAAACCAAATGATAATCACAAGTACAGTCCAATTTGTCAGACAATACTACATAATAGCATGGAAATCAAATGATAATCATAAGTACAATCCATTTTGTCAGACAATACCACCCATTAGCATGGAAACCAAATGATAATCATAAGTACAGTTCATTTTGTCAGACAATACTACCTAATAGCATGGAAACCAAATGATAATCATAAGTACAGTCCATTTTGTCAGACAATACTACCTAATAGCATGGAAACCAAATGATAATCATAAGTACAGTCCATCTTGTCAGACAATACCACCCATTAGCATGGAAACCAAATGATAATCATAAGTACAGTCCATTTTGTCAGACAATACCACCCATTAGCATGGAAACCAAATGATAATCATAAGTACAGTCCAATTTGTCAGACAATACCACCTAATAGCATGGAAACCAAATGATAATCATAAGTACAGTCCAATTTGTCAGACAATACCACCTAATAGCATGGAAACCAAATGATAATCATAAGTACAGTTCATTTTGTCAGACAATACTACCTAATAGCATGGAAACCAAATGATAATCATAAGTACAGTCCATCTTGTCAGACAACACTACCTAATAGTATGGAAACCAAATGATAATCATAAGTACAGTTCATTTTGTCAGACAATACTACCTAATAGTATGGAAACCAAATGATAATCATAAGTACAGTCCATCATGTCAGACAACACTACCTAATAGCATGGAAACCAAATGATAATCATAAGTACAGTGCATTTTGTCAGACAACACTACCTAATAGCATGGAAACCAAATGATAATCATAAGTACAGTTCATTTTGTCAGACAATACTACCTAATAGCATGGAAACCAAATGATAATCATAAGTACAGTGCATTTTGTTAGACAATACTACCTAATAGCATGGAAACCAAATGATAATCATAAGTACAGTGCATTTTGTCAGACAATGCCACCTAATAACATGGAAGCCAAATGATAATCATAAGTACAGTCCATCTTGTCAGACAACACTATTTAATAGCATGGAAACCAAATGATAATCATAAGTATAGTCCATCTTGTCAGACAATACTACCTAATATCATGGAAACCAAATGATAATCATAAGTACAGTGCATTTTGTCAGACAATACTACCTAATAGCATGGAAGCCAAATGATAATCATAAGTATAGTCCATTTTGTCAGACAATACTACCTAATAGCATGGAAACCAAATGATAATCATAAGTACAGTCCATTTTGTCAGACAATATTACCTAATAGCATGGAAACCAAATGATAATCATAAGTACAGTCCATCTTGTCAGACAATACTACCTAATAGCATGGAAACCAAATGATAATCATAAGTACAGTCCATTTTGTCAGACAATACCACCCATTAGCATGGAAACCAAATGATAATCATAAGTACAGTTCATTTTGTCAGACAATACCACCCATTAGCATGGAAACCAAATGATAATCATAAGTACAGTCCATCTTGTCAGACAACACTACCTAATAGCATGGAAACCAAATGATAATCATAAGTACAGTCCATTTTGTCAGACAATACTACCTAATAGCATGGAAACCAAATGATAATCATAAGTACAGTTCATTTTGTCAGACAATACTACCTAATAGCATGGAAACCAAATGATAATCATAAGTACAGTCCATCTTGTCAGACTATACTACCTAATAGCATGGAAACCAAATGATAATCATAAGTACAGTCCATTTTGTCAGACAATACCACCCATTAGCATGGAAACCAAATGATAATCATAAGTACAGTTCATTTTGTCAGACAATACCACCCATTAGCATGGAAACCAAATGATAATCATAAGTACAGTCCATCTTGTCAGACAACACTACCTAATAGCATGGAAACCAAATGATAATCATAAGTACAGTCCATTTTGTCAGACAATACCACCCATTAGCATGGAAACCAAATGATAATCATAAGTACAGTTCATTTTGTCAGACAATACTACCTAATAGCATGGAAACCAAATGATAATCATAAGTACAGTCCATCTTGTCAGACTATACTACCTAATAGCATGGAAACCAAATGATAATCATAAGTACAGTCCATTTTGTCAGACAATACCACCCATTAGCATGGAAACCAAATGATAATCATAAGTACAGTTCATTTTGTCAGACAATACCACCCATTAGCATGGAAACCAAATGATAATCATAAGTACAGTCCATCTTGTCAGACAACACTACCTAATAGCATGGAAACCAAATGATAATCATAAGTACAGTTCATTTTGTCAGACAATACTACCTAATAGCATGGAAACCAAATGATAATCATAAGTACAGTTCATTTTGTCAGACAATACTACCTAATAGCATAGAAACCAAATGATAATCATAAGTACAGTGCATTTTGTCAGACAATACTACCTAATAGCATGGAAGCCAAATGACAATCATAAGTACAGTCCATCTTGTCAGACAACACTACCTAATAGCATGGAAACCAAATGATAATCATAAGTACAGTCCATTTTGTCAGACAATACCACCCATTAGCATGGAAACCAAATGATAATCATAAGTACAGTTCATTTTGTCAGACAATACCACCCATTAGCATGGAAACCAAATGATAATCATAAGTACAGTCCATCTTGTCAGACAACACTACCTAATAGCATGGAAACCAAATGATAATCATAAGTACAGTCCATCTTGTCAGACAACACTATTTAATAGCATGGAAACCAAATGATAATCATAAGTACAGTGCATTTTGTCAGACAATGCCACCTAATAGCATGGAAACCAAATGATAATCATAAGTACAGTCCATCTTGTCAGACAATACTACCTAATAGCATGGAAACCAAATGATAATCATAAGTACAGTCCATCTTGTCAGACAACACTACCTAATAGTATGGAAACCAAATGATAATCATAAGTACAGTCCATCTTGTCAGACAACACTACCTAATAGCATGGAAACCAAATGATAATCATAAGTACAGTCCATCTTGTCAGACAACACTACCTAATAGCATGGAAACCAAATGATAATCATAAGTACAGTCCATCTTGTCAGACAACACTATTTAATAGCATGGAAACCAAATGATAATCATAAGTACAGTCCATCTTGTCAGACAACACTATTTAATAACATGGAAACCAAATGATAATCATAACTACAGTCCATCTTGTCAGACAATACTACCTAATAGCATGGAAACCAAATGATAATCATAAGTACAGTCCATCTTGTCAGACAATACTACCTAATAGCATGGAAACCAAATGATAATCATAAGTACAGTGCATTTTGTTAGACAATACTACCTAATAGCATGGAAACCAAATGATAATCATAAGTACAGTCCATTTTGTCAGACAATACTACCTAATAGCATGGAAACCATATGATAATCATAAGTACAGTCCATCTTGTCAGACAACACTACCTAATAGCATGGAAACCAAATGATAATCATAAGTATAGTCCATATTGTCAGACAACACTACCTAATAGCATGGAAACCAAATGATAATTATAAGTACAGTCCATCTTGTCAGACAATACTACCTAATAGCATGGAAACCAAATGATAATCATAAGTACAGTCCATCTTGTCAGACAACACTACCTAATAGTATGGAAACCAAATGATAATCATAAGTACAGTCCATCTTGTCAGACAACACTACCTAATAGCATGGAAACCAAATGATAATCATAAGTACAGTCCATCTTGTCAGACAACACTATTTAATAGCATGGAAACCAAATGATAATCATAAGTACAGTCCATCTTGTCAGACAACACTACCTAATAGCATGGAAACCAAATGATAATCATAAGTATAGTCCATCTTGTCAGACAATACTACCTAATAGCATGGAAACCAAATGATAATCATAAGTACAGTCCATCTTGTCAGACAATACTACCTAATAGCATGGAAACCAAATGATAATCATAAGTACAGTGCATTTTGTTAGACAATACTACCTAATAGCATGGAAACCAAATGATAATCATAAGTACAGTGCATTTTGTCAGACAATGCCACCTAATAACATGGAAGCCAAATGATAATCATAAGTACAGTCCATCTTGTCAGACAACACTATTTAATAGCATGGAAACCAAATGATAATCATAAGTATAGTCCATCTTGTCAGACAATACTACCTAATATCATGGAAACCAAATGATAATCATAAGTACAGTGCATTTTGTCAGACAATACTACCTAATAGCATGGAAGCCAAATGATAATGATAAGTACAGTCCATTTTGTCAGACAATACCACCCATTAGCATGGAAACCAAATGATAATCATAAGTACAGTCCAATTTGTCAGACAATACCACCTAATAGCATGGAAACCAAATGATAATCATAAGTACAGTCCAATTTGTCAGACAATACCACCTAATAGCATGGAAACCAAATGATAATCATAAGTACAGTTCATTTTGTCAGACAATACTACCTAATAGCATGGAAACCAAATGATAATCATAAGTACAGTCCATCTTGTCAGACAACACTACCTAATAGTATGGAAACCAAATGATAATCATAAGTACAGTTCATTTTGTCAGACAATACTACCTAATAGTATGGAAACCAAATGATAATCATAAGTACAGTCCATCATGTCAGACAACACTACCTAATAGCATGGAAACCAAATGATAATCATAAGTACAGTGAATTTTGTTAGACAATACTACCTAATAGCATGGAAACCAAATGATAATCATAAGTACAGTGCATTTTGTCAGACAACACTACCTAATAGCATGGAAACCAAATGATAATCATAAGTACAGTTCATTTTGTCAGACAATACTACCTAATAGCATGGAAACCAAATGATAATCATAAGTACAGTCCATTTTGTCAGACAATACTACCTAATAGCATGGAAACCAAATGATAATCATAAGTACAGTCCATCTTGTCAGACAATACCACCCATTAGCATGGAAACCAAATGATAATCATAAGTACAGTCCATTTTGTCAGACAATACCACCCATTAGCATGGAAACCAAATGATAATCATAAGTACAGTTCATTTTGTCAGACAATACTACCTAATAGCATGGAAACCAAATGATAATCATAAGTATAGTCCATCTTGTCAGACAACACTACCTAATAGCATGGAAACCAAATGATAATCATAAGTATAGTCCATTTTGTCAGACAATACTACCTAATAGCATGGAAACCAAATGATAATCATAAGTACAGTCCATTTTGTCAGACAATATTACCTAATAGCATGGAAACCAAATGATAATCATAAGTACAGTCCATCTTGTCAGACTATACTACCTAATAGCATGGAAACCAAATGATAATCATAAGTACAGTCCATTTTGTCAGACAATACCACCCATTAGCATGGAAACCAAATGATAATCATAAGTACAGTTCATTTTGTCAGACAATACCACCCATTAGCATGGAAACCAAATGATAATCATAAGTACAGTCCATCTTGTCAGACAACACTACCTAATAGCATGGAAACCAAATGATAATCATAAGTACAGTCCATTTTGTCAGACAATACTACCTAATAGCATGGAAACCAAATGATAATCATAAGTACAGTTCATTTTGTCAGACAATACTACCTAATAGCATGGAAACCAAATGATAATCATAAGTACAGTCCATCTTGTCAGACTATACTACCTAATAGCATGGAAACCAAATGATAATCATAAGTACAGTCCATTTTGTCAGACAATACCACCCATTAGCATGGAAACCAAATGATAATCATAAGTACAGTTCATTTTGTCAGACAATACCACCCATTAGCATGGAAACCAAATGATAATCATAAGTACAGTCCATCTTGTCAGACAACACTACCTAATAGCATGGAAACCAAATGATAATCATAAGTACAGTCCATTTTGTCAGACAACACCACCCATTAGCATGGAAACCAAATGATAATCATAAGTACAGTTCATTTTGTCAGACAATACTACCTAATAGCATGGAAACCAAATGATAATCATAAGTACAGTCCATCTTGTCAGACTATACTACCTAATAGCATGGAAACCAAATGATAATCATAAGTACAGTCCATTTTGTCAGACAATACCACCCATTAGCATGGAAACCAAATGATAATCATAAGTACAGTTCATTTTGTCAGACAATACCACCCATTAGCATGGAAACCAAATGATAATCATAAGTACAGTCCATCTTGTCAGACAACACTACCTAATAGCATGGAAACCAAATGATAATCATAAGTACAGTTCATTTTGTCAGACAATACTACCTAATAGCATTGAAACCAAATGATAATCATAAGTACAGTTCATTTTGTCAGACAATACTACCTAATAGCATAGAAACCAAATGATAATCATAAGTACAGTGCATTTTGTCAGACAATACTACCTAATAGCATGGAAGCCAAATGACAATCATAAGTACAGTCCATCTTGTCAGACAACACTACCTAATAGCATGGAAACCAAATGATAATCATAAGTACAGTCCATTTTGTCAGACAATACTACCTAATAGCATGGAAACCAAATGATAATCATAAGTACAGTCCATCTTGTCAGACAACACTACCTAATAGTATGGAAACCAAATGATAATCATAAGTACAGTCCATCTTGTCAGACAACACTACCTAATAGCATGGAAACCAAATGATAATCATAAGTACAGTCCATCTTGTCAGACAACACTATTTAATAGCATGGAAACCAAATGATAATCATAAGTACAGTTTATCTTGTCAGACAACACTATTTAATAGCATGGAAACCAAATGATAATCATAAGTACAGTGCATTTTGTCAGACAATGCCACCTAATAGCATGGAAACCAAATGATAATCATAAGTACAGTCCATCTTGTCAGACAATACTACCTAATAGCATGGAAACCAAATGATAATCATAAGTACAGTCCATCTTGTCAGACAACACTACCTAATAGTATGGAAACCAAATGATAATCATAAGTACAGTCCATCTTGTCAGACAACACTACCTAATAGCATGGAAACCAAATGATAATCATAAGTACAGTCCATCTTGTCAGACAACACTACCTAATAGCATGGAAACCAAATGATAATCATAAGTACAGTCCATCTTGTCAGACAACACTATTTAATAGCATGGAAACCAAATGATAATCATAAGTACAGTCCATCTTGTCAGACAACACTATTTAATAACATGGAAACCAAATGATAATCATAACTACAGTCCATCTTGTCAGACAATACTACCTAATAGCATGGAAACCAAATGATAATCATAAGTACAGTCCATCTTGTCAGACAATACTACCTAATAGCATGGAAACCAAATGATAATCATAAGTACAGTGCATTTTGTTAGACAATACTACCTAATAGCATGGAAACCAAATGATAATCATAAGTACAGTCCATTTTGTCAGACAATACTACCTAATAGCATGGAAACCATATGATAATCATAAGTACAGTCCATCTTGTCAGACAACACTACCTAATAGCATGGAAACCAAATGATAATCATAAGTATAGTCCATTTTGTCAGACAACACTACCTAATAGCATGGAAACCAAATGATAATTATAAGTACAGTCCATCTTGTCAGACAATACTACCTAATAGCATGGAAACCAAATGATAATCATAAGTACAGTCCATCTTGTCAGACAACACTACCTAATAGTATGGAAACCAAATGATAATCATAAGTACAGTCCATCTTGTCAGACAACACTACCTAATAGCATGGAAACCAAATGATAATCATAAGTACAGTCCATCTTGTCAGACAACACTATTTAATAGCATGGAAACCAAATGATAATCATAAGTATAGTCCATTTTGTCAGAGAATACTACCTAATAGCATGGAAACCAAATGATAATCATAAGTACAGTCCATCTTGTCAGACAACACTACCTAATAGCATGGAAACCAAATGATAATCATAAGTATAGTCCATCTTGTCAGACAATACTACCTAATAGCATGGAAACCAAATGATAATCATAAGTACAGTCCATCTTGTCAGACAATACTACCTAATAGCATGGAAACCAAATGATAATCATAAGTACAGTCCATCTTGTCAGACAACACTATTTAATAGCATGGAAACCAAATGATAATCATAAGTATAGTCCATTTTGTCAGACAATACTACCTAATAGCATGGAAACCAAATGATAATCATAAGTACAGTCCATCTTGTCAGACAACACTACCTAATAGCATGGAAACCAAATGATAATCATAAGTATAGTCCATCTTGTCAGACAATACTACCTAATAGCATGGAAACCAAATGATAATCATAAGTACAGTCCATCTTGTCAGACAATACTACCTAATAGCATGGAAACCAAATGATAATCATAAGTACAGTGCATTTTGTCAGACAATGCCACCTAATAACATGGAAGCCAAATGATAATCATAAGTACAGTCCATCTTGTCAGACAATACTACCTAATAGCATGGAAACCAAATGATAATCATAAGTACAGTCCATCTTGTCAGACAACACTACCTAATAGTATGGAAACCAAATGATAATCATAAGTACAGTCCATCTTGTCAGACAACACTACCTAATAGCATGGAAACCAAATGATAATCATAAGTACAGTCCATCTTGTCAGACAACACTATTTAATAGCATGGAAACCAAATGATAATCATAAGTATAGTCCATTTTGTCAGACAACACTACCTAATAGCATGGAAACCAAATGATAATCATAAGTATAGTCCATCTTGTCAGACAATACTACCTAATATCATGGAAACCAAATGATAATCATAAGTACAGTCCATCTTGTCAGACAATACTACCTAATAGCATGGAAACCAAATGATAATCATAAGTACAGTGAATTTTGTTAGACAATACTACCTAATAGCATGGAAACCAAATGATAATCATAAGTACAGTGCATTTTGTCAGACAATACTACCTAATAGCATGGAAGCCAAATGATAATGATAAGTACAGTCCATCTTGTCAGACAACACTACCTAATAGCATGGAAACCAAATGATAATCATAAGTACAGTCCATCTTGTCAGACAACACTACCTAATAGCATGGAAACCAAATGATAATCATAAGTATAGTCCATTTTGTCAGACAACACTACCTAATAGCATGGAAACCAAATGATAATCATAAGTACAGTCCATCTTGTCAGACAATACTACCTAATAGCATGGAAACCAAATGATAATCATAAGTACAGTCCATCTTGTCAGACAACACTACCTAATAGCATGGAAACCAAATGATAATCATAAGTACAGTCCATCTTGTCAGACAACACTATTTAATAGCATGGAAACCAAATGATAATCATAAGTACAGTGCATTTTGTCAGACAATACTACCTAATAGCATGGAAGCCAAATGATAATCATAAGTACAGTCCATCTTGTCAGACAACACTACCTAATAGCATGGAAACCAAATGATAATCATAAGTACAGTCCATCTTGTCAGACAACACTACCTAATAGCATGGAAACCAAATGATAATCATAAGTACAGTCCATCTTGTCAGACAATACTACCTAATAGCATGGAAACCAAATGATAATCATAAGTACAGTCCATCTTGTCAGACAATACTACCTAATAGCATGGAAACCAAATGATAATCATAAGTACAGTCCATCTTGTCAGACAATACTATTTAATAGCATGGAAACCAAATGATAATCATAAGTACAGTCCATCTTGTCAGACAACACTACCTAATAGCATGGAAACCAAATGATAATCATAAGTATAGTCCATCTTGTCAGACAGTACTACCTAATAGCATGGAAACCAAATGATAATCATAAGTACAGTCCATCTTGTCAGACAATACTACCTAATAGCATGGAAACCAAATGATAATCATAAGTACAGTCCATCTTGTCAGACAATACTACCTAATAGCATGGAAACCAAATGATAATCATAAGTACAGTGCATTTTGTCAGACAATACTACCTAATAGCATGGAAGCCAAATGATAATCATAAGTACAGTCCATCTTGTCAGACAACACTACCTAATAGCATGGAAATCAAATGATAATCATAAGTACAGTCCATCTTGTCAGACAACACTACCTAATAGCATGGAAACCAAATGATAATCATAAGTACAGTGCATTTTGTTAGACAATACTACCTAATAGCATGGAAACCAAATGATAATCATAAGTACAGTCCATCTTGTCAAACAACACTACCTAATAGCATGGAAACCAAATGATAATCATAAGTACAGTGCATTTTGTCAGACAATACTACCTAATAGCATGGAAACCAAATGATAATCATAAGTACAGTCCATCTTGTCAGACAATACTACCTAATAGCATGGAAACCAAATGATAATCATAAGTACAGTGCATTTTGTCAGACAATACTACCTAATAGCATGGAAGCCAAATGATAATCATAAGTACAATCCATCTTGTCAGACAACACTACCTAATAGCATGGAAATCAAATGATAATCATAAGTACAGTCCATCTTGTCAGACAACACTACCTAATAGCATGGAAACCAAATGTCAGACAATACTACCTAATAGCATGGAAACCAAATGATAATCATAAGTACAGTGCATTTTGTTAGACAATACTACCTAATAGCATGGAAACCAAATGATAATCATAAGTACAGTCCATCTTGTCAAACAACACTACCTAATAGCATGGAAACCAAATGATAATCATAAGTACAGTTCATTTTGTCAGACAATACTACCTAATAGCATGGAAACCAAATGATAATCATAAGTATAGTCCATCTTGTCAGACAATACTACGTAATAGCATGGAAACCAAATGATAATCATAAGTACAGTCCATCTTGTCAGACAATACTACCTAATAGCATGGAAACCAAATGATAATCATAAGTACAGTCCATCTTGTCAGACAACACTATTTAATAGCATGGAAACCAAATGATAATCATAAGTATAGTCCATTTTGTCAGACAATACTACCTAATAGCATGGAAACCAAATGATAATCATAAGTACAGTCCATCTTGTCAGACAACACTACCTAATAGCATGGAAACCAAATGATAATCATAAGTATAGTCCATCTTGTCAGACAATACTACCTAATAGCATGGAAACCAAATGATAATCATAAGTACAGTCCATCTTGTCAGACAATACTACCTAATAGCATGGAAACCAAATGATAATCATAAGTACAGTGCATTTTGTCAGACAATGCCACCTAATAACATGGAAGCCAAATGATAATCATAAGTACAGTCCATCTTGTCAGACAATACTACCTAATAGCATGGAAACCAAATGATAATCATAAGTACAGTCCATCTTGTCAGACAACACTACCTAATAGTATGGAAACCAAATGATAATCATAAGTACAGTCCATCTTGTCAGACAACACTACCTAATAGCATGGAAACCAAATGATAATCATAAGTACAGTCCATCTTGTCAGACAACACTATTTAATAGCATGGAAACCAAATGATAATCATAAGTATAGTCCATTTTGTCAGACAACACTACCTAATAGCATGGAAACCAAATGATAATCATAAGTATAGTCCATCTTGTCAGACAATACTACCTAATATCATGGAAACCAAATGATAATCATAAGTACAGTCCATCTTGTCAGACAATACTACCTAATAGCATGGAAACCAAATGATAATCATAAGTACAGTGAATTTTGTTAGACAATACTACCTAATAGCATGGAAACCAAATGATAATCATAAGTACAGTGCATTTTGTCAGACAATACTACCTAATAGCATGGAAGCCAAATGATAATGATAAGTACAGTCCATCTTGTCAGACAACACTACCTAATAGCATGGAAACCAAATGATAATCATAAGTACAGTCCATCTTGTCAGACAACACTACCTAATAGCATGGAAACCAAATGATAATCATAAGTATAGTCCATTTTGTCAGACAACACTACCTAATAGCATGGAAACCAAATGATAATCATAAGTACAGTCCATCTTGTCAGACAATACTACCTAATAGCATGGAAACCAAATGATAATCATAAGTACAGTCCATCTTGTCAGACAACACTACCTAATAGCATGGAAACCAAATGATAATCATAAGTACAGTCCATCTTGTCAGACAACACTATTTAATAGCATGGAAACCAAATGATAATCATAAGTACAGTGCATTTTGTCAGACAATACTACCTAATAGCATGGAAGCCAAATGATAATCATAAGTACAGTCCATCTTGTCAGACAACACTACCTAATAGCATGGAAACCAAATGATAATCATAAGTACAGTCCATCTTGTCAGACAACACTACCTAATAGCATGGAAACCAAATGATAATCATAAGTACAGTCCATCTTGTCAGACAATACTACCTAATAGCATGGAAACCAAATGATAATCATAAGTACAGTCCATCTTGTCAGACAATACTACCTAATAGCATGGAAACCAAATGATAATCATAAGTACAGTCCATCTTGTCAGACAATACTATTTAATAGCATGGAAACCAAATGATAATCATAAGTACAGTCCATCTTGTCAGACAACACTACCTAATAGCATGGAAACCAAATGATAATCATAAGTATAGTCCATCTTGTCAGACAGTACTACCTAATAGCATGGAAACCAAATGATAATCATAAGTACAGTCCATCTTGTCAGACAATACTACCTAATAGCATGGAAACCAAATGATAATCATAAGTACAGTCCATCTTGTCAGACAATACTACCTAATAGCATGGAAACCAAATGATAATCATAAGTACAGTGCATTTTGTCAGACAATACTACCTAATAGCATGGAAGCCAAATGATAATCATAAGTACAGTCCATCTTGTCAGACAACACTACCTAATAGCATGGAAATCAAATGATAATCATAAGTACAGTCCATCTTGTCAGACAACACTACCTAATAGCATGGAAACCAAATGATAATCATAAGTACAGTGCATTTTGTTAGACAATACTACCTAATAGCATGGAAACCAAATGATAATCATAAGTACAGTCCATCTTGTCAAACAACACTACCTAATAGCATGGAAACCAAATGATAATCATAAGTACAGTGCATTTTGTCAGACAATACTACCTAATAGCATGGAAACCAAATGATAATCATAAGTACAGTCCATCTTGTCAGACAATACTACCTAATAGCATGGAAACCAAATGATAATCATAAGTACAGTGCATTTTGTCAGACAATACTACCTAATAGCATGGAAGCCAAATGATAATCATAAGTACAATCCATCTTGTCAGACAACACTACCTAATAGCATGGAAATCAAATGATAATCATAAGTACAGTCCATCTTGTCAGACAACACTACCTAATAGCATGGAAACCAAATGTCAGACAATACTACCTAATAGCATGGAAACCAAATGATAATCATAAGTACAGTGCATTTTGTTAGACAATACTACCTAATAGCATGGAAACCAAATGATAATCATAAGTACAGTCCATCTTGTCAAACAACACTACCTAATAGCATGGAAACCAAATGATAATCATAAGTACAGTCCATCTTGTCAGACAATACTACCTAATAGCATGGAAACCAAATGATAATCATAAGTACAGTCCATCTTGTCAGACAATACTACCTAATAGCATGGAAACCAAATGATAATCATAAGTACAGTCCATTTTGTCAGACAATACTACCTAATAGCATGGAAACCAAATGATAATCATAAGTACAGTGCATTTTGTCAGACAATACTACCTAATAGCATGGAAACCAAATGATAATCATAAGTACAGTGCATTTTGTCAGACAATACTACCTAATAGCATGGAAACCAAATGATAATCATAAGTACAGTCCATTTTGTCAGACAATGCCACCTAATAACATGGAAACCAAATGATAATCATAAGTACAGTGCATTTTGTCAGGCAATGCCACCTAATAACATGGAAACCAAATGATAATCATAAGTACAGTGCATTTTGTCAGACAATACTACCTAATAGCATGGAAACCAAATGATAATCATAAGTACAGTGCATTTTGTCAGACAATACTACCTAATAACATGGAAACCAAATGATAATCATAAGTACAGTGCATTTTGTCAGACAATACTACCTAATAGCATGGAAACCAAATGATAATCATAAGTACAGTCCATTTTGTTAGACAATGCCACCTAATAACATGGAAACCAAATGATAATCATAAGTACAGTTCATTTTGTCAGACAATGCCACCTAATAACATGGAAACCAAATGATAATCATAAGTACAGTGCATTTTGTCAGACAATGCCACCTAATAACATGGAAACCAAATGATAATCATAAGTACAGTGCATTTTGTCAGACAATGCCACCTAATAACATGGAAACCAAATGATAATCATAAGTACTTTCCATTTTGTCAGACAATACCACCTAATAACATGGAAACCAAATGATAATCATAAGTACTTTCCATTTTGTCAGACAATACCACCTAATAACATGGAAACCAAATGATAATACTTTCTTTCCGTCGTTGGTTTCATCATCAGGTGACCATCCTTGCTTGAAGTAATTGAATAGTCCAAACTTCTTGTTAACCACCGAATAGATTGAAAGGATAACAATGCCTTATTTCGTTATTGGTTTTTCAACTAACTGATTTTCCTTGATTCTAGTAACCATGTGGTAGCCACATATTGTAATCCACAATTTGTCGAATAAAACTACCCAACAACTCACTTACAAATTGTGATTGTATGCTTAGTGGTTAGCTACACCAGTATCATTTCACTTAGCTTTTGTTTAGTTTGTTTCTTTTTCCTTCATAAGTTGTGACTGATAACTGTTGGCTTAGCTTGTTTCTCTTTCCTTGTTAAGTGGTAACTGGTAACTATTGGCTTAGCTCGTTTCTCTTTCCTTGTTAAGTGGTAACTGATAATTATTGGTTTAGCTTGTTTCTCTTTCCTTGTTAAGTGGTAACTGATAATTATTGGTTTAGCTTGTTTCTCTTTCCTTGTTAAGTGGTAACTGGTAACTATTGGTTTAGCTTGTTTCTCTTTCCTTATTAAGTGGTAACTGATAATTATTGGTTTAGCTTGTTTCTCTTTCCTTGTTAAGTGGTGACTGATAACTAGTAGCTTAGCTTGTTTATCTTTGTCTAATGGCTACAACTTAACGTGTTTATATCTTCCATCTGATCTAGCCGTCCTTAACTTAGAAAGGATATTTTAGAGAGAAAGTAGCTATTCAACAACACCTTTTGCCAACTCTTGTGCATCTCTACTCGCATATTGAGATAGACTGCCAGTTTATAACACCATCACAACTGAAAGGGCAAGCATGTTCAGTTATGGGATTTGAACCTACGATTCACAGATTACCAGTCGAGCACTATAACTACCACATTATTCTGTGAATAATTTTAATTTGTGCCGCATAATCGACGTGTTTTTTTCTGCATAAATATTAGTTTTATGGTGCATAATATCAAATAATTGATCGTATCATTTTGATTTATTTTTCCATATACAAAGATCGAGGTCCTATTGTTTATGTGTTTAGCCTTTTGATAACTACAAAACGCGAACTATTTTTCTGATTATCACAAACGGAAATGATATGACACGATTAAGCGTTAACTATTATCTGAGTTTGGTAAAACTTTTATTATTCTTTTTGTTTGTTTGTTTTGGAATTCGCACAAAGCTACTCGAGGGCTATCTGTGCTAGCCGTCCCTAATTTAGCAGTGTAAGACTAGAGGGAAGGCAGCTAGTCAACACTACCCACCGCCAACTCTTGGGCTACTCTTTTACCACCGAATAGTGGGATTGACCGTCACATTATAACGCCCCGACGGCTGAAAGAGCGAGCATGTTTGGCGCGACGGGGATGCGAACTCGCGACCCTCAGATTACGAGTCGCACGCCTTAACACGCTTGGCCATGCCGGGCCGAACTTTTATTATATTTAAACTACTATAATAACACACTTATGTTTGTTTGTTTTGAATTTCGCGCAAATCTACACGAGGGCTATCTGCGCTAGCCATCCCTAATTTATCAGTGTAAGGCTAAATGGAAGGCAGCTAGTCATCATCACCCACCGCCAACTCTTGGGCTACTCTTTTACCAACGAATAGCGGGATTGACCATCATGTTATAACGCCCCCACGGCTGAAAGCAGGAGCATGTTTGGTGAGACGGTGATTCGAACCCGCGATCTTCAGATTACTAGTCGAGTGCCTTATCCACCTGGCCATGTCGGGCCTTAATATAAGTAAACATTAGTTACCACGTGTAAGGGACGTGTAGGGTTCAAATTCCCGTCTCACTGTTAACTTAGGGGCGGCTAGCGCAGATAGCTCTCGTGTAGCTTTGCGCGAAATTCCTAAACAAACAAAAACAACCAAATGTGAGATTTCAACACTGTTTAAAAGAAACCATCTATATAGTCAATTCCAGTTTATGCTTTTAACTGCGAGTACACATTATTTTTCTATTTATTGAGTGATAGCAGATTCATCGTAATGAACGTTCTTTCATTTTTCTTATATTTTTACACAGTTTCGATTAACCTTTTCACTCCTAAATGGCTTATCCGATAATGTTTTTTATTGTAATAAATTACCCTTGCTAGAAATAACAAAGTAAAAACAATCATGGTATTTCAAATATTCTTATTTTAATACTAACTTCAGCACCGAGGCCTATTTCAATTAAAATATTTACAAATTACAGGAATTAATATGTTGGATAATAATTTGATTATAGAATGGTTGCAATTACTGTTAACTGTTTCATTGATCGTATAAAGAAACATGGAATATACAGTTTTGCTTCACCAATTCCTGTTGACAACTGAATTAGCCAGAGTGAGAATACTTATTATTTTTAAGAATCCCCATATACTTGCACCAAGGATATGCATGTCATAAGGGTTCTACTTGAATGAACATACTGGTACAATTTAGGGTATAAAATAACTGTTATGGTACCCTTCATACAGTGTCTTAAGCATACAGTCTCCCCAGTGACACAGCAGATTTACAACGCTAGAATTCAGGTTTCGATGACCGTGATGGGCAGAGTACAGATATCTCATTGTATAGCTTTGTGCTTAATTGAAAACAAAGTTAAGAAATAAATAGAAATAAAATAACAAGGAACTGGTATATGCCAGAAGAAATAAACTTAATAGCAATCCACAAATAAAACTTGATAGAAATAGTGTTTAACACTATATATTAAGTTTTGTTGTCATTTCACGGCCCAAAAAGCGTAGAAAATTGTCATAAAAGCTTTACGTGATGCTGGTTGGACTATTCTACAAATTGCTGCAATCTTGAAATGCTCCCCAAACACTATCAAGTACACACTAAATCATGAGACTGGGACAAGTAAACTTAAAAATAGAATAGGAAGAGGCAGAGCACCTAAACTCAATGTTACTGATGTTAAGTATCTTTGTTTATGTAGCTTCGCGACAGAAGGAGGTCTGCCTCTGATGTCAAACATGAGATAAACAGCTATCTACCAAATGACAGAATAGCGTCCAGATCTACAGTTTCAATAAAACTTAACAAGAATAGAATATTTGGTCGTTTAGCAGTTGAAAATCTTTAATTCGATTTCCAAATATTTTCAAGAGACTGAAATTTGCTAAAAAGTACAAAACTGGTCTGTTGATTATTGGGAAAAAGGTGTTATGAACGAATGAATCCAAGTTTGAAATACTTGGTTCAAAGCGTTTGTTGTACGTTATGTGGAAGTAAGGTGAGAGATACTGACCTAACTGCATAGCACCACTCATGAAGCATTGGGGAGGCAGTTTGATGGTTTGGAGGTGTTTTTTTTATGCTGAGGCAACAGGAGATACTTGTAAAATAGATGGAATAATGGACCACCGCAAGTACCATCAGATACTGATCCGTCATGGTATACTGAGTGGTTTGCTTATTATGGGTAAAGGATTCGACTATCAAGAAAGTAATGACCCCAAACACTCATCCAACCTATCCAGAAGTTACTTGACTAAGAAAGAAGCTACTGGAGTCATTCAAACGGTGCAATGGTCCCCCAAAAGCCTCAATCCCAGTCCAATTGAGCAGATCTCGGATTTGATAGATCAAAAACTTAACAAATCAAATTTACTTCGAAAGAAATTTTATGGGAGTTTATTAGAGACATTTGGAGTAAATTTCCAAGGGACGCTTTGATTAAATATGTTGCAACAATGTCTGAAAAATTGTCTACGGTTATTATAATAAAAGGAAGACACATAAGATATTAACTATTTGCTGAACTCAAGCACTTCCACTGAATTTATGTTGTACTAAATACGACACAACGGCTTGCATGCATTCATTCATTAAAAAATGTAAATAATTGTGATAAAACAAAATAATGTGATACATAGATATATGAAAATTTGGACATAACATAATGTTTAGGGACAACAAGGGACCTATTGTTCCATCTCGGTTGCCCCATTCTTTAAGCCAAACAAAAAATTATTTTAAAAAATTTGAAACTAGCCCTTATCATTCATATATTATCAAGTTTTCTTTTAAACTCACTCAAATTTTCTGCTTTCACAACATCCAAAGGCAACTCATTTCATAGACCAACCATTCTATTTAAAAAATAAAATTATCTCACCTGAACGCAGCTTCTATCTTGCTTAAATCTATATTTGTGTTCCATATGCTTAAATCTATATTTGTGTTCCATAGTTCTATAATTCTGTTATGTATGGATGATGCATCAACATTATAGATTATTTTTACAATATTAAACACGTCAATCAGATTTCCTCTAACTCTTCTTTTTTCAAGAGAAAACAATTTAAGGATTTCAATCTCACCTCATATGACGACCCCCTCCATCCTAGGAACCATTCTGGTAACCCTCCTTTGAAACATTTCCAACAGTTCAATGTATTTCCTAAGGTAAGAAATCCAAGACTGAACACAATACTTTGAACGTGGCCTAATTAGTGACGTATGCAATGAAACTATAGTCTCTTTAGATTTATATCTAATATTTCTGTAGACACAACCTTATTCGCTTTACCACTAGCAACAGCACACTGCTCAGATGGCTTAAAAGACTGATGAATGATAACATCAGGATCACTTTCCTTCATGACACTGATAAGGGTATTCTCATTCAAATTATATTTGTAATTCAAAGATACTCCATGATAACCTACGCGCAGAAACTTGCCTTTCTCATAACCAAAACCCATCTGCCATTTATTTGCTCAGCTCACTAAATTATCTAAATCCTTTTGTAACACAGCAGAATTCTCTTCACAGTCAGCAACATCCAAGGTTTTAATATCATCAGCAAATTTTAGTAACATATTGACCATTCCATCATCTGTGTCATTAATGTAAATCGTAAAGAGCAATGGCCCTAAGACTGAGTCCTGAGGTACACCACTTGCAACATTAATCCAGTTTGACTGAACTCAATTCATAACAATCTCTTCTTTCTTCCATAAAGCCACTCTTCTATACAGTTAGTTAACTTATCCCCCACACCCATAGAGATAAGTCTTTTATGTGGCACTTCGTCAGTGCTTTCTAAAAATCCAGATATCACCAAATGTACACTCTTACCTTCATCTACATATACAGTAACATTTTCAAAGCACGTTAAAAGATTTGTAAAGCAAAATTTTCTCTTAGTGAAACCTTGTTGATCATCCAATAAAATTGTAAACTTTGTTAAATAATTTTGCAAAGTATCTTTTATTATAATTTCCGAAACGTTTTCCAGAACTACTGTAAGACTAATGGGCCTACAATTACTAGCACAACTTTTATTACCTCTCCTGAAGAGAGGAGAGACATCAGCTATTTTTATGTCTATTGGTACTCGTCCAGTATTCAAAGGCTTACAAAAAATTGTAGCAAGTTTCCCACATATACAATTCTTGACTTCATTTAAAACCTTTGGGGAAATGTTATATGGCCCAGGAGCCTTATCATTGTTCAAACTTCCCAATTTTATTTTAAGAAGCTCAGACTTTATGCAGTTGTCTTTTTCAACTTTGTTTTCATCTATTAATTGGTCAAGATGATGAATACTGCTTAGATCTTCATTAATAAAAACTGAAGAAAAAGTAGAATTTAATAACCTAACCCTTTTATAATCATCAGTCTTCCTTTATTGCCCTTCAAGGGTCCTATTTCCATCCTCATCTTTGTTTAACTCAAATGTACTTTAAAAAAATCATTATTGTTAATTCTTATGTTTTACCCATTTGTTTTCACGCACCTTTAGAATGTCCTTGTTTCCTGTTTGACCCCATTTACCTTGATATTCTGTAAACTTCTATATCTTCTATAATGCCAGTTAATTTTAATGTTTTAAATGTATTATGGTTTTTTTAATTTTATCTCCTATGCTTTTTGAGAGTCAACCTAATTATTTTTTACTTCCAGTTACCATTTTCTTGCTATAAGGAATTCTTTTAATTTTGAATACTGAAAACAAAATTAAGAATATTCCACATTTACTCAGTGTTTCTCTGCTGCTCAATTCACAACAGATAATTATTGTTGCTTTTTTGAAATTTGAAATCAAAGTATCATTGTTAATGATTATCATATGCAGCAAAACACCAAACAACAATGATTACTTGTACCCAGATGTTGCCCAGTTTGTACCCTCTTTGGCTATTCTAGCTGAGTAGTGACATTTATCACATTAGAATGACCGTACGACTGAAAGGACAAATATCTTCTATGATTGAATTCGAAGCCAGATTGCGAGACAAGTGCCCCAACCGACAATTGTTTGTTTTGGAATTTCGCACAAAGCTACTCGAGGGCTATCTGTGCTAGCCGTCCCTAATTTAGCAGTGTAAGACTAGAGGGAAGGCAGCTAGTCATCACCACCCACCGCCAACTCTTGGGCTACTCTTTTACCAACGAATAGTGGGATTGACCGATATTATAACGCCCCCACGGCTGAAAGGGCGAGTATGTTTGGCGCGACGCGGGCGCGAACCCGCGACCCTCGGACTACGAGTCGCACGCCTTATGTGCTTGGCCATGCCGGGCCTCCCAACCGACAAGCCATGTTAGACTAGAAACGTAAAGCTTGAAAATTCGGACGTAATGATACCTTATTACCTTTTCTTATGGGCTGTGCCAGTATCATGGAAATGCTCATCCAAGGATGGCTGTAGCAGACAACGAAATTGACCGTATCTATACATTACTCAACAGTCTACTAAAGTAACCTATGAGACATCGCAAAGGTAAAACAAAAATAATAATATTGCAACTTTAGTGCATAAAATGCAAATAATAAGATTTGAAGCTATACGTTCACTTAATGTTGAAAAGACGGAGACAGCCACCATTACATATATGTTTAATGGTAGATTACCAGGAAATGAAACAGGACTAGTGCTTTAATTAACAGTAGTTGTGCGGATAATCACTAGTCATATGCAGTGAACAGTAATGTAGTTGACATATCCTGGAAGGTTATAGTTCGTCAATGATTTCTTCTCTGATCAAATGTATTTTCACGTAGTGCTGATTGACACAGCCTAGAAAAGTGTGGTTGTGCTACAGGTGAGTATTTTATCAGTCCTGAGACATTACCTGTATCACAAAGGAATAGAATAGTGGCGAAACTTCTATAAATAAGTTGGTTATGAAGAGACGCGATTTTGTCATGTATGTCTGTTGGACAGTGCCGTCCGCAGGTGTTGAAGGATTAGTCATGCACCATTAGACAAGAAGCCGTAGTTGACTGACATTTACGAAACCTAAACTGAAAAGATAGTTCACGGGTATATATATATATGTTACCCACTTATAAATATATTTAGAACACGAAAACCCCAGGATTATAAAAATATTAAAATTCGGAGATCCAGAAAAACCTTGAAAATTATTTTCTTTTGAGATTATGAATCTTCATTACGAATGCGAAGTAATTTAGTGTTAACTTTGTATTTAATGGTAACGAAGCGTTAGTGTGAATTACATTTTAATGGTAAATTATTATCGGCATTCTTCTATATGTAAACCTGATTTAGGTAATCTAGTGTTACAAAATGTGCTTCTTTGTTCTTGAAATAATGCCAATGTGTCATTTAAAAACCAGAAAAACTTTCAGTTGGTTTAGTTTGGTGTTTGTTGACTTCTCTCAGGATATCTTTAAATAAATTATCTGTGTCAGTGATTTTGTGTTCTTTCTGTTCTTTATTTTAAATGCACCCTTGAACGTCTTATCTCCAAGTGGTATGTTAGCGATTCTTAATGTGTCTTTGAACAACTTACCATTGTGTTGTATATGACTAACTGTGTATTATTTCAATTGTTTACTTGTCTGTAACCATTCACCACTGTGTTGTGTATAAATAGCTTTGTATTATTTCAGTTGTTTACATGTTCATAACCAGTTCACCACCGTGTTGTGTATAAGTAACTGTGTATTATTTTAGTTGTTTACATGTTCATGACCAGTTCACCACTGTGTTGTGTATAAGTGACTGTGTATTATTTTAGTTGTTTACATGTTCATGACCAGTTCACCACTGTGTTGTGTGTAAGTAACTGTGTATTATTTTAGTTGTTTACATGTTCATGACCAGTTCACCACTGTGTTGTGTGTAAGTAACTGTGTATTATTTTAGTTGTTTACATGTTCATGACCAGTTCACCACTGTGTTGTGTGTAAGTCACTGTGTATTATTTTAGTTGTTTACATGTTCATGACCAGTTCACCACTTTGTTGTGTATAAGTGACTGTGTATTATTTTAGTTGTTTACATGTTCATGACCAGTTCACCACTGTGTTGTGTATAAGTAACTGTGTATTATTTTAGTTGTTTACATGTTCATGACCAGTTCACCACTGTGTTGTGTATAAGTGACTGTGTATTATTTTAGTTGTTTACGTGTTCATGACTAGTTCACCACTGTGTTGTGTATAAGTGACTGTGTATTATTTTAGTTGTTTACGTGTTCATAACCAGTTCACCACTGTGTTGTGTATAAGTCACTGTGTATTATTTTAGTTGTTTACGTGTTCATGACCAGTTCACCACTGTGTTGTGTATAAGTGACTGTGTATTATTTTAGTTGTTTACGTGTTCATGACCAGTTCACCACTGTGTTGTGTATAAGTCACTGTGTATTATTTTAGTTGTTTACGTGTTCATAACCAGTTCACCACTGTGTTGTGTATAAGTCACTGTGTATTATTTTAGTTCTTTACGTGTTCATGACCAGTTCACCACTGTGTTGTGTATAAGTAGTGACTGTGTATTATTTCAGTTGTTTACATGTTCATGACCAGTTCACCACTGTGTTGTGTATAAGTGACTGTGTATTATTTTAGTTGTTTACGTGTTCATGACTAGTTCCCCACTGTCTTGTGTATAAGTGACTGTGTATTATTTTAGTTGTTTACATGTTCATGACTAGTTCACCACTGTGTTGTGTATAAGTGACTGTGTATTATTTTAGTTGTTTACGTGTTCATAACCAGTTCACCACTGTGTTGTGTATAAGTCACTGTGTATTATTTTAGTTGTTTACGTGTTCATGACCAGTTCACCACTGTGTTGTGTATAAGTGACTGTGTATTATTTTAGTTGTTTACGTGTTCATGACCAGTTCACCACTGTGTTGTGTATAAGTCACTGTGTATTATTTTAGTTGTTTACGTGTTCATAACCAGTTCACCACTGTGTTGTGTATAAGTCACTGTGTATTATTTTAGTTCTTTACGTGTTCATGACCAGTTCACCACTGTGTTGTGTATAAGTAGTGACTGTGTATTATTTCAGTTGTTTACATGTTCATGACCAGTTCACCACTGTGTTGTGTATAAGTGACTGTGTATTATTTTAGTTGTTTACGTGTTCATGACTAGTTCCCCACTGTCTTGTGTATAAGTGACTGTGTATTATTTTAGTTGTTTACATGTTCATGACCAGTTCACCACTGTGTTGTGTATAAGTAACTGTGTATTATTTTAGTTGTTTACATGTTCATGACCAGTTCACCACTGTGTTGTGTATAAGTGACTGTGTATTATTTTACTTGTTTACGTGTTCATGACTAGTTCACCACTGTGTTGTGTATAAGTGACTGTGTATTATTTTAGTTGTTTACGTGTTCATAACCAGTTCACCACTGTGTTGTGTATAAGTCACTGTGTATTATTTTAGTTGTTTACGTGTTCATGACCAGTTCACCACTGTGTTGAGTATAAGTGACTGTGTATTATTTTAGTTGTTTACGTGTTCATGACTAGTTCCCCACTGTGTTGTGTATAAGTGACTGTGTATTATTTTAGTTGTTTACGTGTTCATGACCAGTTCACCACTGTGTTGTGCATAAGTCACTGTGTATTATTTTAGTTGTTTACGTGTTCATAACCAGTTCACCACTGTGTTGTGTATAAGTCACTGTGTATTATTTTAGTTCTTTACGTGTTCATGACCAGTTCACCACTGTGTTGTGTATAAGTAGTGACTGTGTATTATTTCAGTTGTTTACATGTTCATGACCAGTTCACCACTGTGTTGTGTATAAGTGACTGTGTATTATTTTAGTTGTTTACGTGTTCATGACCAGTTCACCACTGTGTTGTGTATAAGTGACTGTGTATTATTTTAGTTGTTTACATGTTCATAACCAGTTCACCACTGTGTTGAGTATAAGTGACTGTGTATTATTTTAGTTGTTTACGTGTTCATGACTAGTTCCCCACTGTCTTGTGTATAAGTGACTGTGTATTATTTTAGTTGTTTACGTGTTCATGACCAGTTCACCACTGTGTTGTGTATAAGTAGTGACTGTGTATTATTTCAGTTGTTTACATGTTCATGACCAGTTCACCACTGTGTTGTGTATAAGTGACTGTGTATTATTTTAGTTGTTTACATGTTTTTGACCAACTTCTTTGTATAATTTTGCTTCTCACATTATATCAAGATAACTAATGTGTCGTGTCATAGTGTTAATTGTCTTATTACTTAACTACATAACCCTATATTTTGGGTTTCATTTACTATTGCCAACATAATTAATAAAGATTTGTTTCCTGTCTCTTGGTAATAGCTTTAATGACAGTGACAATTTGTAATTGGTAATAAACTTGTGATCAGGGACTCATTTCGCATGCAAGTTAAGGTTTTATTTTTAAAGTATATCTTATTCATGTTCTGGTATATACATATTATTTGAGATCTTCTATATGGACTTCAGTTGAATAGTATTTAATACGTTAGCTTTAACTGCTGCGCATCAAATTAAAGTTTCAAAGAAACCTGACTTAGGATTTTGCTGTAAAATAGTGTAAAAATGAAAACAAACAGGACACATAAAACGGGTTGACTCCTGTTTTACCATGATTGTTTCGAGCGAATTTTTGTATTGCGATTTCCACTTTTTCCTTCAGTTTTATGAAGTGTAAACCTTTATTTCTTTTGTGTCTCCTTCAGATAAGTCACCGTTTTAACATGGATCTTTATTATCATGTCATACGCAAATCAAAATCAGAGCCCAGGCGTTTAAATATTTAGCACATATAGTGAAATTTAGATACCACGAAAATCGTGAAATCATAAACCGATAACTTCAAGATAGATGGCGTTATATCAAGATGTGATTGCTCGTTTGTTTGTTTTTTGAATTTTGCGCAAAGCTTCTAAAGGGCTATCTGCGCTAGCCGTCCCTAATTTAGCAGTGTAAGACAAGAGGGAAGACAACTTGTCATCACCACCCACCGCCAACTTTTGGGCTACTCTTTTACCAATGAATAGTGGGATTGGCCATCACATTATAACTCACCAACGGCTGAAAGGACGAACATGTTTGGTGCGACAGGGGATTTGAACCCGCAACCCTCAGATTACGAGTCGAACGCCTTAACCCACGTGGCCATGCCTGGCCAAATGTGATTGCTTAAGCCTACAACAGTTGCGGGAAAGTGATTGTTCTGCAAAGAAACATTAGGTCCTACTACCGCTTATCACCAGTTGTAGGGCCTTACTTTTGCTTCATTTTACTTTCATGTATTATTTCTTTCTAAAACTGTCTGCAAACAGCGAAGAGTGATATTCATATGAAACGTTGTGCCCTTCTAACTTATTAACATGTTTAATACTTATTATTGCTTATTCATCTTTCTTTAACATGGTAGACCAGCGAACAGAGGTTCAAACTGGAAGACAGGATATTCCCATAGAAATGTGTGTCACAGCAGACACCTCTAAAGCTCAGGGCATATCTTACATCGCACATTATAGTCTGCATTTTACTGATCCTTTTAATTTATGCAGCGGTTTTGTGGTAGTTGTTAAAGTCTGTTTTTAATAATTCATCTATGAGCATTTCATTATTCCTATTTCAGATTCAGAAATTAAGAATTAGTTGTATGTCCGTGATACTGTATGTGCTATAAGTGACTGATGCAATGTGAAATGTTTGTTCTCACTCATGTTCTTTAGATACAATTTGAGTATTCACAACTTTACTGTCATTTTATCCACTAATTGGTATCTTATTTTAAGTGAATTTCGCTTGTGTTTTGATATTTTGATTATGTTACGTGTAATGTTTGGCTGGTTGCTGCTGGTGTAAAACAGATTAATTTTGAGGTATTACTATTATGTTTTATTCTTTTTATAATTTGTTTATCGGTAGTTTATTTTCTATTATTAGAAATATGGTTTGGACTTGGTTGGTTTGGTGTGATAAATGTTTTGTGTCATGCTTTCAACTAATGTCATTCTTACTTGTATTGTAACTTTCAACTAATGTCATTCTTACTTGTATTGTAACTTTCAACTAATGTCATTCTTACTTGTATTGTAACTTTCAACTAATGTCATTCTTACTTGTATTGTAACTTTCAACTAATGTCATTTTTACTTGTATTGTAACTTTCAACTAATGTCATTCTTACTTGTATTGTAACTTTCAACTAATGTCATTCTTACTTGTATTGTAACTTTCAACTAATGTCATTCTTACTTGTATTGTAACTTTCAACTAATGTCATTCTTACTTGTATTGTAACTTTCAACTAATGTCATTCTTACTTGTATTGTAACTTTCAACTAATGTCATTCTTACATGTATTGTAACTTTCAACTAATGGTGTAGTATTCTATATGTATATTGCGGTGCTGACTTATGACTTCCATATTATAATTTGGTAAAGATGGTTTATTCACCGTGTTGTCATACTGTATTATTTCGAGTATTGTAATATACAATAACGTAAATTACCTTACATGATGTGATTGCTCGATATTCTAACCTCTGCTTTGTATTGGATTTAAATCAAAATAAACCTGAAGTTTCTGCTAGATTTATGATGCTGTTTTAAAGTTCTTTAGAAAGTTTATTTTGATTTAAATTGCTTTTGCTTTCTTTTATTTTGACTTGTGCTTGGTGTGTATACTGTAGGTATAGTTGTAAAGTGGTTGCCAGATCTAATGAGCTGATTGGTCAAGCTATGGACCTGTAACTTGTGGGACTAATATTTTATTATCTTTCTGATCATTTCGTCTTCTTCTTACCATCAGAGACTTTTATTAGCCAATCAATCTGTATCTCACCTTAAAGCCAATCAATCAATATTTGTTTCTCCAAGTCCTGAGTTCAGCTATTAAATATTTGATTTAGTTCATTATTTAGCTACTATTGCGACAGTACTGTATGTTTTAATTCTATGTTTCTTATCTGATAAATATTTGTGTTTTTACTGTTTTACCTCTGATTTATCATCTTAAAAACTTCACATAAACTATCCGTTTTGTTCTTACCAACTAACTTTCCAACCTTTCTGTTATCTGCAGGCTTTAACAAAGTGTTAACTAATAAATCTTAATCAATAATACGACAGTGTTAAGTGACATTACAAAGTCACGAATAAGTTATTGTTACTTGTTTCTAATCTTAACAATAAGAATAATGAAAACTTAATGAAGGTTCAAACTGACCCAACAAACAATTTTGGAAAGTAAATGGCTTGATATATTAAACATATACCATGAATATTAATTATATATTTTTGATTATCTTTAGAAGATAAGACGAACTATTTTCTTGATTCTAACAGACTTTTTGAAGGTATTCTTCTAGGACGTGGATTAATTATGGATTATATTTTACAAATATTTCCTTATTACAGCCTTGACTGTGAAATACATCACAAAACGATTCATCAGTGAATATGACCCTGATTTAGGTAAGTTATTTAGTAGAAAAAGTGCATGAGTTATAGTTTTATTCCATTGTGTTCAAATTCGTAACCACATTGTGATCAGGCACATACAATGTGTTATCTCCTACATTCTTCTATAATTCATCTATTGTTCATCTACTAACAAATCAAGTCAACGTATTACATATTATTTAATTCTCTCAACAAGGTTTTCCCAAGGAACTGGTTGCTAAACATGTGATTGTATCAATACAATATCATACATAAGAACGCCATTTTCTCGCGGAAGAACACACTCTACATAAAATAGCAAGCTAAGGTCACATTGCCCATTTTTTTTGCATCACTGGATTTGTTTACAGTCTGACGCTTCACTTGTCCCACAGTCCCCTGCTGGTACAACGGTAAGTTTTTGGATTTACACTGCTGAAATCAGATATTCGATTCCATGAGCTGGACACAGCTGATAGCCCCATGTGGCTTTGCAATAAGAAACACACACTTGTCCAAGAAATAATGCCAAAACTAATAATTTTTCTTTCAAGGCTAATGCGAGGAGTAATTTTGACGATAAACATAACGTGTAAAATTAACCAACTGTATTCATTCTGAGCTGAAAATAACGACATAAAACAGGTGAGAGCAACAGAGCTTCTTGTTACCAACTTATTAAGTGATGTTCGTTAAAAATTAATTTTCATGAAATTTTCACAGAATCTTCAAGAGTGAAACGCATTTCTCTCGTTTTCGAGTTTTTTCTCACGTAAAAAAACTGGCCAAGCGGGTTAAGGCACTCGACTCGTAATGTGCGGGTCGCGGGTTCGAATCCCTGTCACACCAAACATGCTCGCCCTTTCAGCCGTGGGAGCGTTATAATGTGACGGTCAATCCCACTATTCGTTAGTAAAAGAGTAGCCGAAGAGTTTGCGGTGGGTGGTGATGACTACCTGCCTTCATTCAAGTCTTACACTGCTAAATCTGGGACGGCTAGTGCAGATAGCCCTCGTGTAGCTTTGCTCGAAATTTAAAAGACAAACGTAAAAAACAAATAAAGAGAAATTGACAGTTAGTGAATCAACACGTCAGTCCAAGAAAAGCTTTGATTAAAAAAACAATAATTAAACAGGGGCAATTGAAGTAGATTCGCTCTACAAGGAAAATTATTACTGAAGTTTCCATGGAGGGACAACAGTAAGCTTACGAACTTACAACGATATAATCCATCGTTCATTTATGCACAACAGACAGCCAAATGAAATTTTGTTTTAAAACAAACAATAACCGAAAAAGTTCTATAATTTTTTACTTGATATAGAACTAAAAATATATTGTTAACTTATTTACGGTTACTTCTAAATAGCTAAAATGCTTTAATATGAAAATAAGTAATTTCCAACTAATTAATTTATTGATTAGTTTAATACAAGATAATTTCTTTATCTTGTTTATTCTTCAGATAATTGTTTGTGTGTGTGTGTATGGGGGTAATTAAGTATACGCGGTTGTTATAAGGTTTTAAATTACACTTTATATGACTAATTTTTGACTTTATGGTAAAAACGATGGGTAAAAAAATGTCCGATATTTTTAAACTATTTTATTATAGGTGGCGTATATAAGCCATTTTTTCGTTTTATTTCATCCCCCGCTAGAACAGCGGTAAGTATTCGAATTTATAACGCTAAAATCAGGAGTTCAATTCCCCTCGGTGGACACAGCATGTAGCTTAAAGTGACTTTGCTATAAGAAAATACACAATTACACACACTCGTTTGACTTCGAGGAGCAAATTAGAGAATTTATACCGAATTGTAAACACATTTAAAGAACTCTTACAACAGAACATCAGTAAAAAGTTCACTTGTATCATAAACTAATGTTTCTGAATTAAACGCTAGCTTTTAATAATTTTCTACCTAAAGGTATTAGCGTTTATTTTATGAGTGCTTAGATTTGTTGGCTCGTTTGTTTTCACGTAAGGCGCTGGGAGAGCTATCTGCGTTAATCGTCTCTAATTTAGCAGTGTAAGACTAGAGGGAAGACAGCTAGTCATCGCCACTCTTGGGCTAGGCTATTCTTTACCAACGACGAATAATGGGACTAACTGTAACGTTATAACGCCCTCACGGCTGAAAGGGCGAGCATGTTTGGTGTGACGGGGATTCGAACCCGCGCCCCTCGGATTACGAGTCGAGCGTCCCTATCACCTGGCCATGCCAGGCCGTATGAATGCTTATAATAACTTGAATTTCTAGGTCACTAGGTGATTAAGTTGATTTCTGGGTCACAGGGTGATTAGGTTCATTTCTGAGTTGCTGGGTGATTAGGTTGATTTCTGGGTCACAAGGTTGTTATGTTCATTCCTGGGTCACAGGAGGTTCATTTCTGGGTCATAGGAGGTTCATTTCTGGGTCACTGGGTGGTTAGGTTGATTTCTGAGTCACAGAATGATTAGGTTCATTTCTGGGCCACAAGATGATTAGTTTCATTCCTGGGTCACTGGGCGATTAGGTGCATTTCTGGGTCACAAGGTGATTAGGTTGATTTCTTGGTCACAGGGTGATTAGGTTCATTTCTGAACCACTGAGTGATTAGGTTCCTTTCTGGGTCACAGGAAGTCTAGGTTCGTTTCTGGGTCACAGGGTGTCTAGGCTCATTTCTGAGTCACAAGGTGATTAGGTTCATTTTTGGGTCACAAGGTAGTTAGATTCATGTCTTTGTTTCAAATAACTTAAATAATATGTGATATTTTAGCGTTTTTTTACTTAAAGACAAAACTACACGATAGGTTATCTGTTTTATGCCTACAACAAGTATCAAAACCTGAATTTTAGCGCTATAAGTTCCTGGACTTGCTGCTAAGTCAGTCACTTGGAGGCAATATTTTGTTATTCCTAAAATTAAAATGTAATAATAAATAAAATATAAACAAAATGATCTTTATTAACAAATGAAAACGAATTATATCAAAATAACGTAAACCATTTGCTTTTATATGAAAAAATAAAGTTGTTCTGAGGTAGATTTATGAACAACCACTAAAATATGTAACGTACTTTACAATAGGTTCAAATCACACAAATTATAAGTAACAGAATTATTGCATTCGGATAATTTACTTTTTAGTCGAGTGTCGTTCTTGGATTATTTTCTTAAATTGAAAAAAAACAAAACGAAAGAGATGATCCGGTTAAATGTTAAATGAAGACTTGACCTTTTTATGTTCGTTGTAGAAGACACGTATTGCAAGATCGAAGTTCTTGACCACCAAGAGGTCATTGTTCGATTGATGGACACTTGCGATAAGGTATGGTTTAGAAAAAGTCGATAACGTGATTCTATCGAAAATATGTGTGTGCATGTGTGTTTACATCTATATATATGAAATACTTACTTAAGTATATTTTATTTATTACGAACAGGAGCACTCTAATCACTGAGCCTAGAAACTTAGGACATATCACAGATTCCATGTGCTAACAAAACCCCTAATATTTAAGTTTATATCAAATAATCCGTTCGGAAGAAATGTTCTTTATTTCATTTTATGAACATTGCTCCAGTAATTAAAAGAAACTTTTAACACAACTTATGGCTTCTTATTTGAAATGGAAGTTTACGTATTTTTGGGCCTGGCATGGCCAGGTGGGTTAAAGCATTCGACTCGTAATATGAGGGTCGCGGGTTCGAATCCCAGTCGCACCAAACATACTCACACTTCCAGCCGTGGGGGCGTTATAATGTAACGATCAATTCCACTATTCGTTGGTAAAAGGATAGCCCAAGAGTTGGCGGTGGGTGGTGACGACTAGCTGCCTTCCCTCTAGTCTTAGACTGCTAAATTAGGAGCAGCTAGCGCAGATAGCTCTCGTGTAGCTTTGCGCGAAATTCAAAAACAAAAAAACTCGTATTTTTTCTAGAATCGCGTCCTTTCTTTTCTGGTTATTTATTTTCTATTCCAGAAAGAGGGATACAAATGTATGTCTGCTTTTCTTGTTACAAGTATATTGACGTCACGAAAGGTTTAAGTGTGATAGTAAAGTGGGAATCGCTATTGTTCTTTTATTTCTTAAATACACTTAAACCTGATTACGTATGATAATACAATTCTAGCGATGAATGTTTTTTTTTGAATGCGGCATAGCTCGCGTTACGAAGACATGAAGTGTTAGTGAAAAGTTAATATGATAAACCATTACTATATGGCCCCTCATAAACGTATGGGTTATTATATTTTTCAGAAATGCGAAAAAAAAAGTACGAATAAACTATTATATACATTTCGAATTTATTAGTTGAATATCCTATATTAAAACTTCAATAATTTCGATTATGATAATTATGGGTGTGCACTATAATATATACATATACCCTGCGATACTTTCAATAGTGCAACATTTTTAGTACATAATAGTCTGTACCCTGTGATACTTTCAATAGTGCAACATTTTTAATACATAATAGTCTGTACACTGTGATACTTTCAATTGTGCAACATTTTTAGTACATAATAGTCTGTATCTTGTGATACTTTCAATAGTGCAACATTTTTAGTACATAATAGTCTGTATCTTGTGATACTTCCAATAGTGCAATATTTTTAGTACATAATAGTCTGTACTCTGTGATACTTTCAATAGTGCAACATTTTAGTACATAATAGTCTGTACTCTGTGATACGTTCAATAAGTGCAATATTTTTAGTACATAATAGTCTGTATTCTGTGATACTTTGAATAAGTGCAACATTTTAGTACATAATAGTCTGTACCCTGTGACACTTTCAACAAGTGCAACATTTTAGTACATAACAGTCTGTACCCTGTGACACTTTCAACAAGTGCAACATTTTTAGTACATAATAGTCTGTACCCTGTGACACTTTCAATAAGTGCAACAGCTTTTATTTTGGTTTCGGGTTGTTTTTATAATAACAAACTAATATTTAATCAGAGGTTTGGATTTACTGTGTTTATTGTAGTTCCTCCTTCTGTTTTTGTTTTATATCAGTATTAATATTCTATATATATATACACTAGTCGTATCTGTATCTACTAACATCAGAAATATAACAAAGATAATATAAAAATGTTAAGTTTAGCATAGCGTTTGTGGCTAAAGTGCTGGTAGCAGTTTACAAAAAACCCATAATATTAATAATTCATGTGTTTCCCATAGTAATTCAGTACTCTCGATAACAGTGATTCAGTTTGAAATCTGCAGCATCAAACTTTACTATTGGCAGCAGTAAGCTGGTTGGGAAAATAGAATACGTTTAACATCCTAACTACGTTTCTATAAGTATTTATTATGATGTATACAAAAGTATGTATATTTCCACACTGTGGTTCTCGTATACGGATTAATTGTTGACTGACTTTTATATACAGTATCTTATGAATGTTTTCCTTTCTAATTACCACCAATGTTAGAAAGTCTCTGTGTTTTCATTGGTTTCTTGCATCTTCACAGCCAGAAAGTTGACAACGTGGAATTATTGGCCGAACACTCACATAAAAATGCAAGGTAATCATCAGATAATATATCTTCCCTGATTGGCGAATCTAGGGAAATTTATATTTTCTTAGCGCCTATCGTCTGTAAATTTTCCCTCACCTGAATCTCAGTACTATGTAGAGATAACATAGCTCTGTTCAAATTATGGTTCGTGTATAATTAAAAATTTCAAAGGGTTGGATTTAATTTGCAATCCGTTTGAGTTTTATACGTGTTGTAGAACAGACTATTTTTTTTCTAAGTGCATCCTTGTAAACAGTTGATCAGTTTACAACTGACTAACAGATAGGAAGTCACAATGAGATGTAAGTTTCACAGAGTTCTGACGAATTAGCTTTTACTTTCATTGATATTTTTTTCTTACGTTCTCAACTCTCTTTTGTTTATTGGGTTAACTCACTTTCAGAAATCTTCAGCCCAACAATATCACAGAAAGATAACAGAGTAGCATTAGTGAATAATAAACATTGTGCAAAAGTTTGTTCTCTGTTTGTTCGTCGAATTACTGTCTACTTCGAGGCTATTCTGTAACTGGTACAGCTTTAGCACACAATTCTTTCGTAATGTAAATGACAGCTCAGAATAACATTGTTTTTTTCTTCCATAGCAAGCGACCCGCATCTACATCTACAATTCCTCACAAACATGAGTACGACTGCTATCTCACGTTGAATAAAACAGTGAAATATGAAACATTAAATACATAAAATAACTACTAAATGTCAATACTCTAGTAGTATAAGGCAGGTGGCAGCACTGTCTCTGTAGAATGGCTCGGACAGTTCATCGAAATGACATTTAAAAATTTTCTCAATAGGTCATCATAACTTTACAGTACTATACAATGTTTCCTTTTATAACAATATTTATGTAATGACTCAGTCACAAGTTCTATGAATGTCTGTAAACATCACAGTAAAATGTTCTTCTTTCTGTTGCTTCTGTTTTTAATTACATGATAACTGAGGTGACATATTTTCATACGGAGTATCCGCTGTTATAAACATTGTTAAAAACTAGAAGTATTTTTAAGTCATAATTATAGTGTAAACAATGTTATTAGTAACCCCTAAAAGTTAGCTTTCTTACAGAAATTTTATGTTCTCTAAGAAACTTAAGTACAGGGGGAAACAGGAATCCAGTCAATAATAGATAAACACTGACTAATACATTTGGAATCTCATTGTATTTAGAACTTGGTTCTAAGTACAACGTTTCTATGTCTATTAGAGAATTGCATAAAGACACAACTAAAATTTTTCAGAAAAGAAAAGAAATGTAGAAATGACCAACATCAAACTCTAAACACATTGTAAAGAAGACAGTAGGAACCAACATCAAACTCTAAACACATTGTAAACAAGACAGTAGGAACCAACATCAAACTCTAAACACATTGTAAACAAGACAGTAGGAACCAACATTAAACTCTAAACACATTGTAAACAAGACAGTAGGAACCAACATCAAACTCTAAACACATTGTAAACAAGACAGTAGGGACCAACATCAAACTCTAAACACATTGTAAACAAGACAGTAGGGACCAACATCAAACTTTAAACACATTGTAAACAAGACAGTAGGAACCAACATCAAACTCTAAACACATTGTAAACAAGACAGTAGGGACCAACATCAAACTCTAAACACATTGTAAACAAGACAGTAGGGACCAACATCAAACTCTAAACACATTGTAAACAAGACAGTAGGGACCAACATCAAACTCTAAACACATTGTAAACAAGACAGTAGGGACCAACATTAAACTCTAAACACATTGTAAACAAGACAGTAGGGACCGACATTGAACTCTAAACACATTGTAAACAAGACAGTAGGGACCAACATCAAACTCTAAACACATTGTAAACAAGACAGTAGGGACCAACATCAAACTCTAAACACATTGTAAACAAGACAGTAGGGACCAACATCAAACTCTAAACACATTGTAAACAAGACAGTAGGGACCAACATCAAACTCTAAACACATTGCAAACAACATACTAGAGATGATATTTATATCATCCCTATGTAACAGCACAGGCAAAATTTAACATGTGACAACATATATAGCTATTTAACCAAAATTGAGTTTAACTTGTCTAATTTTTGCTTGTTAACGTTCTACTATATCACGTGTCTGTGATTTTACGTAGAGACGATCTTTTAGACATCCTTACAATCTTGTTTACATGATTTATCAATGTTTGATATTAGCCATCCTTACATTTACTTCCTTTTTTGAAAAGCGTTTTTTTTTTTACTTGTAACTTTGAACAACGGATTATAATAACATGTTAATAATAGTAAAAGTAAGAAATTAGGATTCGAAATAGAAAAAATATCTTACAACGTTAACCATCCATTTGTGTTAAAGTAACTCTCAAGCGTTGCACGTTCTATCAAGGAAGTTTTGAGTATTAATTACCTCGCTATGTTTTCCCGCCTCTTTTCCTAGAGTAAGTTTGTGTTGAGTTTTTTTAAATAAAATCGATCTACATGAATAAACACTTATGCATCAAAAATATCTTGTCGCTATCTTACTTCCAAAGTACATTCTGCTACAAACAGCTTTTAAAGGAAAATACTAAACACCATTTTCTTTAAATTAGGAAAGGAGAGAACCGGGAAGATATTTGAAATGGGCCGACTCCTTCTTTGTCGTTTATAGCATTACGAGTCGCCCAACGTTTGAATATGCCCAAAGATACCTTGATTTGATCATTCAGAACCAAAGAAATGGAGGAAACCCAGAGTGTTCCTTAGTGTTAATCGGAAACAAAGTAGATCTGGAACGCTACAGGTAAAAGCATATAAATATATGAATATAAATATTTTATAAACGCATTACAGTTCCCTGTGTTTGCACGAATATACACAAATCAATTAATTACAAAAACTATATACATATAATGTCTGGTCACTTTATTAAGAGCTATGTACACTTTTAGACTTGAGTCTAACAAGTACCACAGTAGCTAAAACAATTTCATGGGTAAACAGCTTCAGCCGCCAACAACAAACCATAACAATAACCGATAGACATTCAATGGAAGGCGATTCTTATCATTCTCCAAGCGTACTTTACAAAGAATGTTACAACTGCTCTCAGTTAACAACGAGAAGAAAAGCGCCTTGAGCTGTCTAAAGAGCCTCAAACATTGGACTAATAAGAACTTCTGGAAGATGATGCACTTCAGTGAATCACGCTTTTCCATTTCTTTTGTTCAGATGGAAAAAGACAGAAACAGCTACAAGAATGATTCACTACTCTTGTGTGGTTCTAATTATCCAGACCTCTGGTGTTAGAATAGTGTATTATCCAGACCTCTGGTGTTAGAATAGTGTGTTATCCAGACCTCTGGTGTTAGAATAGTGTATTATCCAGACCTCTGGTGTTAGAATAGTGTATTATCCAGACCTCTGGTGTTAGAATAGTGTATTATCCAGACCTCTGGTGTTAGAATAGTGTGTTATCCAGACCTCTGGTGTTAGAATAGTGTATTACCCAGACCTTTGGTGTTAGAATAGTGTATTATCCAGACCTCTGGTGTTAGAATAGTGTATTATCCAGACCTCTGGTGTTAGAATAGTGTATTATCCAGACCTCTGGTATTAGAACAGTGTATTATTCAGACTTCTGGTGTTAGAATAGTGTTTTATCCAGACCTCTGGTGTTAAAATAGTGTTTTTGGACATGTATTTCTGAATATCTCGGACCCCTTGGTCCGTTTTGGCAGAATGAATGATAAATATAACAGCTTACTTCAGCATAATTTATGATCGAGTACATCCAGCTGTACCTCCAATGTACACTTTTGGGAATGGATACTTACAAGAAGACAATGCTTCCATCTCCAGTTCCTAAATTCTGCGTGTAGTGTTTGAAAACGTTAAGAAGACTTTAGGTTTCTTCTGTGACCACCATAATTCTTGGATCTTAATCTAGCTGAGCATATCTTTAACAATTGGTCTTCTCCACTTTGTCCTTGAGAAATAAAAGTCCATCTTTCGAAAGCGCTCTGGCGTAAGAGTTTGATCATCTTATATTGGACCTTCTTAAGCCTACATGTCTTTCTGACATCATTCCAAATAAATATGAAGGACACATTCGCTATTGCGCTCCTCTGCATGCCTAACTCCATTAATTTTGTAGAATATTAATGAATGAAAGGGAAACACCCTCCAGAACAACTTCCAGCACCTCGCAGATTACCATGAATGATTTCGATAATTAGGGCAGGAAATGGTATAGCTCCTAATAAAGTACCTAAAATAATTACGAGAAACATAACTTTGCTGATGTCCTCATATATACCTCCTTATGAGATAAAATATAAGAAGTTTCTTCACATATTAATGTTTCTATGACTGACCCTTTTTTATATGTAATCCTACCAGTCAATATATGTACTCGCTTTTCAAACGTCATCGCTATTTATGTTATAAAATTAATCGATTAATTAAGACACTATGAATTTTACTTCACCGTTAACTGATGTCAATTAAAATCAAGTAGGACCTTTAGAAAAACGTTTACTTTTTAATTGTACCCTTACTTGGTCTTCTGATTTGTGTTTTATTTATGAACTGTACCCTTACTTGGTCTTCTGATTTGTGTTTTATTTATGAACTGTACCTTTACTTGGTCTTCTGGTTTACGTTTTATTTATGAACTGTACCCTTACTTGGTCTTCTGGTTTACGTTTTATATATTTGAACAGTGACTTACTGTCTTATTAAAATAACTCAAGTATAATATTTAAAGGGTCACATATCTTAATTTTAAGATGTTGCTTTTCAGCAATGGATTTTTCTATTTTCTAAAGTAAGTTTTGTAAAAACAACTTCAATGTTCAAATATTAATTGTGTTACACCTTTCTGCTCTTTACATCAATACACAAGTTATCATTGAAAGTATCTCACAGAAGACAGCAGTTCAAGTGAAACAGTTAGTGTTTTTTGTTAGTTTTTTGCTAAACCTAAGTAAGGCCCCCCAGTGGCTCAACGGTATGTCTGCGGACTTACAACGCTAAATTGCGAATTTCGATACCCGTGGTGGGCAGAGCACAGATAGCCCATTGTGTAGCTTTTTGTTTAATTCAAAACAACAAAAACGACCTAAGCAAGATGTACCATTTGTTATTACTTTCATCGACGGTATTTATTATGTCAAATGGTATTTTTAAAACTCTACTATTTCTTATTATTATACATTTCATTATGCAGATTGTTTTACAATGTTAGCTTAATATTCATATTTAGAACTACCCTGAATCTCCTAGCTACCCGAAACTCAGTTGGTGTTATTGATATTATTGTGGAAAAAATACCCAACAGCGAGAGCAGTATTGGTGAAACAATGTATTCTACTCTTGATAAGTGGAAGCGTAATAAACGTATAATTAGTTATAATGACCACGAGACTGATTTTCAATTTCGCTTCGAGTACATAACTTTCTCTAAGTTGAAGTCAATGCTAATTACCTAAGCCTGACCTCCCCTTTCTCACAAGAAAAGACAGAGGTTACTTTCTAAAAAACCTTTCTTATAACCTCTAATAAAATATCTATTAAATGAAATATAGAACGACCTTTTTATTATCTTACAATAATATATATACCTAGCGTCTATTTTAGTGCCTATATAAGTAAACAAACTCCTACTTCATCTGTTGAATGGCACCACAAACAAAAATCCATATAAATTTGCACTTACTAGGTATTCAAAATTCAAGTAATTAGAAAGGTAACTGTAGTTGTATGTGCAACAACCATTTCTTTATAATTATGTATTATAAACATTTCTTATTCTGACTTAATTTTCGTTCCGTTTTTAGTGCTTCTCCTTCCTGGTCAAACAACTATACTTTAAAAGATTCGCTGGTATGTAACATTGGTTTCATCAATGACGACTCTCAAGAATATTATTAAATAACTTTTTCAGAAAACTGTAAGGTGGAACTTCAAGATAAAAGTTCTTTTCACTGGTAACTTGTAGCTTCTTTTTTGTTAGGCACGTTTCCCTTCGAGGTTCCATAACTTCCAGTACTATATCTTTGTAATTTTTAACATTCTGCTTTTATATCCGAAGAAATGAGATAGAAAGAACTGTCGCTTTACAGGAAGTTTTTATTGACAACACTTCATTTGCTTATTTGTGCCTATTTTATCAATAATTTATTTCATTCATAAAGAAATATGTTTTTGAAAGAAATTTATGTACAGAAGAGTGGATAATCATTGTTAAAAATTACCACGTTTAAAATATTTTGTGCTTTAAATGCTACTGCAATACGTTATTTGTATTTTTTAGACAAGTAAGCAAACTAGAGGGTGCCACCTGCGCAGAAAAGTATGATGCTGTATTCTTTGAAACTACCGCAGCAGAAGACTATGACGAAGTTGAAGAAATTTTCCATAAGGCATTAAGAGTCGTTCTTCAAGATCAAAGTCGATTTGTATCATTAAAACATCTTTATATAGCAGAAGACAAAATGGCTTCCAATTTGAATCGTAATTCCTTACCACGTAATCTGAGATCTCATATAACAGCGCCATCTAACTCTAAGCTTCCTTCGGTGTCGAAAGATCGTAAGCCTGACGAAAAAAGTTTTCTACTTATGGACAGAAATCCAAAGTTTAAGCTGTTTAATAAAGGATTTAGAATATTTCAATCTTAAAAGTTAAACAAGACTCTGAAAGTAATGAAAAGTTACAAAATGAATAGGTCTTAACCACACTCTTTGGAGTTAAAGTTCACTATATAAACACTTCGCTTGCTCATAAATCTTATTAGAAGTGAGTACAACCTGAAGGAAAGGGCACAAAAGGTGAGAAAGGGACGAATTTGGGATTTTACAATGTGTATTTCTGTTGTAAGTGTATTAGACAAACTTTATATTGATAACAGTAAATTATTTCTTTCTTCATATGAGAAATTATAATTAATTTTACACTTATAATATACACGTATTTATACACATTTCATGAGCTATATAGATTACTATATGTACTTGTATGTAAAAATTTGTAAAAAAAGAAGTTGTATTTCTTTCATCAAGTTATCCAATTTGTACAAAGGTTTAAGACGTTAGAAAAGATGAGAAATACAAGAGCTCAAGTATGCTTTTCCCCTTCTGTAAAAACAGAAGATTAAGGCCAAGACAGGTTCCATATCAGAATAATTCACATTTTTCTGATTTGAATTAACACTGAAAGTAATTTTCAGATAAATTAATAAGAAAATGAAATTAACTGCTGCAGATGATCAGTGTCGGATTTAGAGGAAGTGCAATCCACGCAGTTGTACGAGACGTATCTCTTTTGAATTACTAGAGGAAGGAACCTCCGGCATCACAGTTTTGTATGGAGACCTCAAAAGATTCACATCTGGCCTTGCAAGTATGCAGTGTTATATATACACACCCACACATACAATTTTTTCTGTATACTGAAAAATATTTGTATCTCTTCAAGTAAAAACTCGTTAATGCGTTTTTCTTTATTTCCCAGGACAACTTCCAATAATGTTAATTTTACATTTGTTCACGATATAGATGGCATCTCCATATAATTATATTTGAAAGCAGTAGTTAATGTTAGGATTTGCACTAACTGATAAAAACACGGGTCGAAAAGATGGGAATTTTGCTGAAAAGTGATGACCAAGGAACAGTGTTTACTATTGAAGCTGCTTCACTTGTAAACTAAATTCTCAAGTGTTTATGTGTGTGTAATTAAATTATTGTTATTTTTTCATGTGTATCAAATATTATGCAAGCTGACTCGTATCCTTTTACTTATTTTAAGACTATTTTTTCTGCTTTGCATCTATTTTTTTTCGATATCAGCGCCATCTTTAAACAAGTTCAATCTTTAAAGTGCTGTTGTTATTACACGGGATAATAAACATTAAAAGGTGATACTGTTTAAAGGTTATATTAACTATTACGTAACAAAGTTACTTTTATGTTGTGAAAAATCCTTCTTTTATCAAATTAAACCACAATTCAAAATATTTAAACATTTTACTTTTTAATAAAAGCGTATAACGTGAAACGGTTAATTACTGAACATAAGGCATTACATTATCCAATGAAACTGAGACACCCAGGAAGTTGTGAAACGAATAATACTTACTGAATGGTTGACAAAACTAACGCTGAGTGATGTTAGCATGACAACATTCAATCATCCTAAAGAAATACAAATGTGTCACGACATCTAATTTATCGTTTTAAAGGGAATAGGAAACTCCTGCCAAAGAAAATATTAATTCTACCATATGCTATCAAGAGAGTTATCATTCCAAATTCTGTGCACGTGATTGCTCCCACCACCACCTGAAGATGAGAGTGAAACTGATGAAAGTGATTCAAACTAAGCCCTTTTTGTACATTCTGTTCTTGGGGCGTCCTGTCGCAAACTATATCCAATGTCCCTTAAGCGTTTTTGAGTGAAAAAAGGGTTAAAGGGAAACTCATGCCAAATGTTTTGTCTGCCCCAAATACTCTGTTCACTGATGTACTACCTGAGGAACGGACTGAAGTACTTATTGGAGTTTGATGTTGCAAAAACCACACAGAAAACAATTTGTATCGAATGACAGGGGTAAAGATGAAAAACTATACCAGTTGTATCAAACTAGATGTGATGAGCATTTTGGAAAACACATTTATAAGCAAAGAAGGTGAGGTGGGATAAACTTTGATAGGTGTCCCAAGCTAATGATCATGGACACTTTAATCTTACTGAACTGACCATGTCTAAGTCTGATGATCCATCTTCCGGGACTCATTCTTTGGAAAATTACTTATTTCACAAATGTTATTTGTGAAATGTTGTTTTCCACATTGAACTCTTTACTGGCTTATTAAATAGACTTTTGCCCCCAGTTTTTGTTGTTTTGGAAAATACATTTGCAATAAATGGAACATTACTCTCATCTGGTTTTGCTTTGGTGACTTTTTTTTTCTCTGTGTATCTTCTTAAGCCAAATTTCTTTGGTTTAATTTGTGTTGAATTTCGCGCAAAGCTACACGAGAGCTATCTACACTAGCCGTCCTTAATTTAGCAGTACAAGACTAGAGGGAAGGCAGCGAGTCATCACCACCAACCAACAATTCTCTAGCTACTCTTTTACCAACGAATAGTGGAATTGACTGTCACTTTATAACGCCTTCACGGCTGAAAGGGCGAGCATATTTGGTGTGACAGGGATTCGGGCCCGCGACCCTCGGATTAGGAGTCGAACGCCTTAACACACTTTGCCTTGCCGGGCTATTTCAGTTTCTATTCGCCAACACGACAAACCATTGACTAACCTCATAATTAACAGATCCAACCGACAATTAAACACAGACGAGATACATCTACTTAACAAAGGACTCAACTTCGCGACAGCACCTAGGTAGCCCCCTCGCTAGTACAGCGGTATGTTTACGGATTTATAACACTAAAATCGGGGGTTCGATTTCCCTCGGTGGGCTCAGCAGATATCCCGATGTGGCTTTGCTATAAGAAAACACGCACAAACACAACACCTAGGTACATCCCAACCTTAGAAATTAAAGCATGTTCAGAAGACGTAGCCAGAAGACATGTGATACTTTCCACAGAAAACAAAAAAAACAACCGAAAACAACCAACAGAAAGAAGCCAACTTCGATAATTTTATTGACATTCAACAGTCAAATTTCCCAGGAAAAATGAAAAATTTATATTTTCCAGAAACACCTAAAAAAAACATCTTAAACGATTTTTTAAAAGAATTTTCTCACAAAATCATCAACAAAACAGAAAATTAAAAAAACTTACAAAAAGAGGCATTAATTCCATTATAAACCTAAAACAAGACAAAAACATTAAAATTCTAAAAGCAGATAAAGGAAACGCTATAGTCATAATGAACACGAATGAATACATCCAAAAAATGAATAACATCCTATCAGACACGAACAAATTTAAACAAATAAACACAAATCCAACTAAGACACACGAAACGCAACTAAACAAAATACTACTAAAGATGAAAAAGGCCAACACAATTTCACAAACACTTTATTCCTACCTATGCAAGACCGACTCACACACACCACAAATATACGGCATCCCCAAACCTCATAAACCAGATTGTCCACTACGACCAATAATGTCCACACATGAATCGTTTAATTACAATCTTGGTAAATACATAGCATGGGCATTCTCCAAATATGTAACATCAGCCAGCTCATTCATCAAACACTCTTTAAATTTCAAATCTAATCTCAATCAACTTAATCATAAAGCCTTAATGGCCAGTTTCGATGTTATATCCCTCTTTACAGAAGTTCCAACCACTGAAGCCTGCAAAATAGCCTTTGAATTCTATATCCGAAACCGTAACCCATCAATAGACATTCCCAGCAACCAATTAGCAACCCTTATAGAATTTGCCACGATAAAGACAAACTTTATGTTCAACAATCACAACTATATACAAACAAATGGCCAAAGCATGGACAACCCAGTATCACCAGTTCTAGCCAATATTTTTATGACACAAGTTGAAACAAGCAATTAACACAGCATTACATCCACCACTATACTGGTACAGATATGTCGACGACACGGTTGCGGAATTCACATCTACAGAACACACAATTTTTTCAATCACATTAACTGTATACATCCCAACATAAACTTCACATGTGAACAAGAAGAAAGCAATCAATTATCATTTCTTAACTTCAAAATTACAAGAACCGGTACACAATTTAAAACAGGAATCCACCAAATAATCCATACAGGACTATACATCCTTGGGACTCAGCACATGAAACAAAAACAAAAACTCAATATACCAAGAAACCAAATAAACACAGCCATAAAACTATGCTCACCAGATAACATTAACGACGAATTAGACAAAATAAAACAATACTTCATCAACATCAGTAAGTTTCCTCCACAAACCATAGAAAACATTATACGCACACACCAAGACAGAAAGCAAAATCAACTAACAAAAGTAAATATATCTCACGAATAAAAAAATCGCGAAACCATATACTGCTGCATACCATATATTCCCGACATCAGCAGAAAAATAACCAACATTTGGCAAAAACTAGTAACAAAATCTGAAATTTCAGTTAATACCAAATTTATTCAAAAACCAGGCACAAAACTAAGGTCTATACTGTGTAAAAACTACACTGACAAACACCACAGCAACATTATTTACAAAATACAATGTGATAACTGCCACGACTTCTACATTGGAGAAACAAGTACAAAAATGGAAACCAGATTTAAAGAACATAAGTCAACTTCACACGTTTTCGAACACTGCAAGTCAAATAAACACAACATAACCATAGAAAACACTCAAATACTAAATAAAGAAACAAACGCAAAATTAAAGAAGCCTTACTTATACAACAACTTAAACTCAAAATAAACCAATACAAAGGAACACCTTTATACCTATATTAATTGTTTGTTTTTGGTTTTGAATTTCGCATAAGTTTGTTTGTTTGTTTGTTTGGGAATTTTGCACAAAGCTACTCGAGGGCTATCTGTGCTAGCCGTCCCTAATTTAGCAGTGTAAGACTAGAGGGAAGGCAGCTAGTCATCACCACCCACCGCCAACTCTTGGGCTACTCTTTTACCAACGAATAGTGGGATTGACCGTCACATTATACACCCCCACGGCTGGGAGGGCGAGCATATTTAGCGCGACGCGGGCGCGAACCCGCGACCCTCGGATTACGAGTCGCACGCCTTACGCGCTTGGCCATGCCAGGCCGAATTTCGCATAAAGCTACTCGAGGGCTATCTGTGCTAGCCGTCCCTAATTTAGCAGTGTAAGACTAGAGGGAAAGCAGCTAGTCATCACCACCCACCGTTAACTCTTGGGCCACTCTTTTACCACCGAATAATGGGATTGACCGTTACATTATAACGCCCCTACGGCTGAAAGGGCGAGCATGTTTGGCGCGACCAGGATGCGAACCAGCGACCCTCAGATTACGAGTCGCATGCCTTAACACGCTTGGCCATGCCGGGCCACCTATATTAATAAATATATCCAACATCTAAGCACGCCCTCTACATTCCTACACTCAATTACACAACCGCTTTCAAACATGTGGTCAGCTATTGGTCAGTTACCTCTTTTTTTCTTTGTGAACCTGACGATAATCGAAGGTCGAAACGTTGTTCGCACCTCTACTTAGTGCTTTCTCCCCTCATACCAGCCAGCCGTTTTTACATAAATAAACAAATTATAATGTTCAAACTGTGTCCTGGACCTTTGAATTATTTTATGTATTGTACCTATATAAAGTGTACGTGTTATAATACTGACGTCATATAAGTATAAAGGAAAAAAAACTGTGAGCAGTCACAATTACTGTGAATATTTTGAATATTTCCTTTTAAAATTAGACTATACATAATATAAAATATTAATTATAAATAATATTTTGATGCTTATTTTATTGCATAAATTAACAATCAATAATAAAGTTGTCTGGTTAAATTTTGAAAGTAGCTCTAAAACTGCAAAATGTGAGGTGTGCGAAAGAGCCATATTACCATATCCATACTGAGAGGTATAAGACCACAGCATTGTTGTAACCAAGTATTTACAGCATTTACACCCGACACATCTGGCTGAACCTCTGATGAATCAAAATTCTTCTGACCTTATATTTTCAATGCTGACTTTTGCTATTTGGTTATCTTGTTCTTCAACTGGCCAGTAATCTTCATTTGTTTGTCACTGTTTAAACCTCCAATTTCTCTAACTGCCATGGAGAATCAGGTTGCTCAAAACTACCTGTTTGGCAAATCCCTGGACCTCATGATTGTACTAAAAGACTCCCAAAGTCAACATGAAAATAGACCTAGTGGAGCCCATAGATGAGAATGCTTTGCTTGCTGACACAATGGATATAATAAATTTGGCTAATTATGTTGTTGAGGACTGGGAAGCTCCATTAAGTGCTCATCAACCTTTGACACCAAAGCTATTAACACTTGTATCAGAAATGGCAGCATTACTCTACACATCATCCATGCCAATTGAGACAACTTTTACGTGGCCCAACTGGAAGGATCAACACCAATGCAAATTCTTGTGAAACAGGAGTTGGCAAAGCTATTTGTCAAACATTGGATCCTGCTCTTGAAATATAGCATCTTACACTTAAACCACAAAACTTGATCTAAAGTTAACATACTCAAAAGTCAACTATGCACCAGGAGGGTCTCGTCAAGTTGGAGCCTAAGATTTATCCAGGGCAAAGACTTTATTATCAGTCTTGACCTCTCCAGCTGTTGAGACCTAGACAATCATCAGGAGTCAATCACTATCGGTGACAAGGGTGTACACACTGAATGAGAAGATATCCATATAAGCAACATCAAATGAAGTGAAACAGAGTTACACTTGGTCAAGCCACCACGTCATTCCATTGATAGCTATATAGTTGAGGTCAGAACTACAAACGGCCGTCATGAAATGACCCCATAGCAAATCCTGATCTCAAAGTGACACCACCAATAGTAGGAAAACCAGATCTGACGGCATGCAACACTACCATCCCAGCTGGAATAACTATATCAGGCAACCAAGACAGACATGGTCGCACTCCATGAAATTACCAGGCAAATCAACCTAACATTGACAGTTGCTTTAAAGGATCTGCTCTAGGGGTTGAAAGAAGTTGGGCTTCATAGTTATCATTTGGTAAGAAGAAATATTTTATTTTTTGTACCTCTATATGTTTAAGTATTATTTTTATTTTTTGTATGTACATATTACAAATACTACATGAATCTATGCATTTCTTTCCACATGTAATCGTTTTATTTCTGGTTCATTTTCGTATTTAAAATATTTTCTTTTTCATATTATTATATTTTTGTTTTTATCACTTTGACGTAAGTTAACTTTTAAAGAATGTTTTGCTTTGTTTTTTAATATGTTTTGATTTCGGTTAAATGCTCAATTTTGCTTTATGAAACTATGTACATCATCTCTGCTCTTGCGTAAACTATAAAGTTGCTTTTCATTGCTACGTATTATATGCAACTGTAAACGTGAATTTTTCTTAAGCACTGTGTAATTGACATTGCCATGCAAATGTTTGTAATAGGTGGAAGAGAAGTTTACATTGATTTATTAACCAATACACAAGCACTTTGGATTGGCATAAATTTTAATATCAGGGATGGCTGAGATGGCCTGGCATGGCCAAGTGCGTAAGGCATGCGACTCGTAATCCAATGGTCGCGGGTTCGCGCCCACGTCGCGCTAAACATGCTCGCCCTCCAAGCCGTGGGGGCGTATAATGTGACGGTCAATCCCACTATTCGTTGGTAAAAGAGGAGCCCAAGAGTTGGCGGTGGGTGGTGATGACTAGCTGCCTTCCCTCTAGTCTTACACTACTAAATTAGGGACGGCTAGCACAGATAGCCCTCGAGTAGCTTTGTGCAAAATTCCAAAACAAACAAACAAGGCCTCTAAAGAAAAGTTGAAGGTGTGACATCAAACCATATGAAACGGTTGCTACTCTCTTATGCTAACACGGAACTTCACAAAAATAATTTATGCAGGTATAAACAGTTTTCACATAGCAGACCAGTCAAGGAAAGCACTAAGTTCCTTTTTCCTCTACCTACCTATTGTTTCTATATCATTCCTCTGAAGTACCACGCGTAAACTCAATGTTAGCGATTTTTTCTACTGAAAGGAGAGGCAATGTCTAAAGGTTATAACTCTCTCTATGGGAACAAAGTTGAAAGCACTACGTGAAAATAAAATACGTAATTTATTAAATGGCTAGGAAAGGAAAATTCATATGAATTGGAATAAATATATAGCAGATATTGCCTAGATGAAAAATACGTTGGAATAACTTCAGTTAAATCTTTACTAAGTACAAAGTGTGCAATGCGTATAGAGTTAATAGATATGGTAGTATTAAAAGGTGCCTAAATCAAGGTGTGTTTATATTTAAAATTTTTCTTTACATTTGGTTTTGTTTTGAATTTCGCGCAGACAGAATTGAGTAAAAGAATTAAAGAGTTCCCAGACAGAATCGAGAAAAACAATGAAAGAGTTCCCAGACAGAATCGAGAAAAACAATGAAAGAGTTCCCAGACAGAATTGAGTAAAACAATCTAGCAGTATAAGACTAGAGGAAAGGCAGCTAGTCATCACCACCCACCGTTAACTCTTTCACCAACAAATAGTGGGTTTAACCATGCCCGGCTTTTTTGAAATGATGTATCAGAGTACAATACAAAGAAAGTAAATATTACAGTAATGAAAAAAGAGGCAAAATATGAAATCAAGTTATAGATACTCTTCAAGAAAAGAAACGCAAAAGGCAAAATTTGAGACATATTGTTAACAAGTTTATTCTGGGTAGTTCTGTATGACATGTGTGAAACTTTGCACATTCACTGCTGAACATCCAAAGTCTGCAAAGGCGAAGTCCACGCTTACTAGTTGAAGTTTAACGTCACTCAACGTCAATAACGAGTATGCCCCCCCGTGAGCATCAATAACTGCTTGGCATCTCCTGCCCATGGAAGCGATGAGATGACGAATCACATCCTGTGGAATGGCTGTCCACTCAGCCTGCAAAGCTGCTGCAAGCTGAGGTAGAGTCTGCGGTTGAGGTTGTCGCCATCGCAGACGTCGGTCCAACTCGTCCCAAAGATGTTCGATGGGATTTAAATCTGGTGATCTGGAGGGCCAGGGAAGAACGTTGATGTTGTGATGTCTCAAGAAGACAGTGGTGAGTCGCGCTGTGTGAGGACGGGCGTTGTCATGTTGAAAAACGCCGTTGACGTTCACCATGATGGGTTGCACATGGGGCCTAAAAATCTCGTAGACGGTTGCGTACGGTCTGATCGGAAATCCTGCACAGCCCTGGTATGGTTGAGGCAGTAGACGTCGCAGTGGTGGTCCTATCCCAAAAGTGACGTAACCAGATGTAGCGATCTTGTGCGGGCGTGGTCACACGAGGTCTGCCAGATCGTGGACGGTCACGAGTTGATCCATGCTGTTGGTGACGATTCCATAGCCTTGTGATGGTACATGGGTGGACATTTACAGCTCTGGCAACATCTGATCGAGATTCGCCTGCTTCCAAACGACCAATGGCGTTGTTGCGTTGTGCTTCAGTCAGTCTTGGCGTAACTGTATTGCGTGTCGGTGGCTTAACACTGAGCTATGGAAACCGAGAACCCGTCACTTTTATAGGGATTTTGCACGTTGCACTTGCAGATCTCTCAAACAAATTTATTGGACACGAATGCGTTTTGGCGAAAAATCCGATGTTTTCCTCCGTTTTCAAAGTGCACAACTTTTATTGTCATTTTAGTCTGACAATCAGTGCCTTAACACGTGTAACATCACATACTCTGAGCTTGTAACGTTATTACATATATTTTTCTTTAAAATAACAAAAATATCCCTTTTGCGTTTCTTTTTTTGAAGAGTATGTAAAAGATAGTTAAGACATGGACACATCACAAGATATAAAAATACATAACATGTTAACTTTTAATGTAATGTTGATGGCAAGAGACAGATGCATACAGAAAAAAAGAGTTGATCAATAATGTCAGAGAATGGACTCAACTTGCACACAGTTGGAACGTTGCTGGAATGCAGGAAAAAAAATAAATTACCATTAGCATCTATCAGAAGAATATACTTACTATATGACTTACAGATGGCATGATGAAAATAAGTCAACCAGTGGAGTATGATACGAATTTTACTCATTTGTACACACATCTTACGTATGGATGTGTGACAGGTACACTGGTACAATGATGATTATGTGCTTGAAAACAGGGTTGCTTTTACTTTTAAGAATCTCAGGTGTTTCACATAAAATTTACATGTGCAAACCTTTCACGTTTACACTAAAGTTCCCAAAACGAATTTAGTAAAAAAATTAAAGAGCTCCAAAGAGAATTGAATAAACAACTAAAGAGTTCCCAGACAGAATTGAATAAACAACTAAAGAGTTCCGAGACAGAATTAAGTAAAACAACTAAAGAGTTCCGAGACAGAATTGAGTAAAACAACTAAAAAGTTCCCAAAAAGAATTAAGTAAAACAATTAAAAAGTTCTCAGATAGAAGTGAGAAACAGAGTTCCCAGACAGAACAGAGTAAAACAAGTAGAGTTCCGAGACAGAACGGAGAAAAAGAATTAAAGAGTTCCCAGACAGAACGGAGAAAAAGAATTAAAGAGGTCCCAGACAGAACTGAGAAAAAGAATTAGTTCCGAGACAGAACTGAGAAAAAGAATTAAAGAGTTCCGAGACAGAACTGAGAAAAAGAATTAAAGAGTTCCGAGACAGAACTGAGAAAAAGAATTAAAGAGTTCCGAGACAGAACTGAGAAAAAGAATTAAAGAGTTCCGAGACAGAACTGAGAAAAAGAATTAAAGAGTTCCGAGACAGAACTGAAAAAAAGAATTAAAGAGTTCCGAGACAGAATTGAGAAAAAGAATTAAAGAGTTCCCAGAAAGAACTGAGAAAAAGAATTAAAGAGTTCCCAGAAAGAACTGAGAAAAAGAATTAAAGAGTTCCCAGAAAGAACTGAGAAAAAGAATTAGAGTTCCCAGACAGAACTGAGTAAAACAATCAAAGAGTTCATAGAAAGAACGGAGAAAAAGAATTAGAGTTCCCAGACAGAACTGAGTAAAACAATCAAAGAGTTCCCAGACAGAATTGACTAAAACAATTAAAGAGTTCCGAGACAGAATTGAGTAAAACAAAGAGTTCCGAGACAGAATTGAGTAAAACAAAGAGTTCCCAGACAGAATTGAGTAAAACAAAGAGTTCCCAGACAGAATTGAGTAAAACAAAGAGTTCCCAGACAGAATTGAGTAAAACAAAGAGTTCCCAGACAGAATTGAGTAAAACAATTAGAGTTCCCAAAAAGAACTGAGTAAAAAAAATTAAATAGTTCCCAGACAGAACTGAGTAAAAGAATTAAATAGTTCCCAGACAGAATTCAGTAACAGAATGAAATAGTTCCCAGACAGAAGTGAGTGAAACAATTAAAGAGTTCCCAGACAGAATTGAGTAAAGCAATTAGAGTTCCAGACAGAATTGAGTAAAGCAATTAGAGTTCCAGACAGATTTGAGTAAAGCAATTAGAGTTCCAGACAGATTTGAGTAAAACAATTAGAGTTCCCAGACAGATTTGAGTAAAACAAAGAGTTCCCAGACAGAATTGAGTAAAACAAAGAGTTCCCAGACAGAATTGAGTAAAACAAAGAGTTCCCAGATAGAATTGAGTAAAACAAAGAGTACCACACAAAATTGAGTAAAAGAATGAGTTCCCAGACTGAAAAGAGAAAAACAATTAGAGTTCCCAGACAGAATTGAGTAAAGCAATGAGTTCCCAAACAGAATTGAGTAAAACAATGAGTTCCCAAACAGAATTGAGTAAAGCAATGAGTTCCCAGACAGAATTGAGTAAAACAATGAGTTCCCAGACAGATTTGAGTAAAACAATGAGTTCCCAGACAGAATTGAGTAAAACAAAGAGTTCCCAGACAGAATTGAGTAAAACAAAGAGTTCCCAGACAGAATTGAGTAAAAGAATGAGTTCCCAGACTGAAAAGAGAAAAACAATTAAAGAGTTCCCAGACAGAATTGAGTAAAAGAATGAGTTCCCAGACAGAATTGAGTAAAACAATGAGTTCCCAAACAGATTTGAGTAAAACAATAGGTTCCCAAACAGATTTGAGTAAAACAATTAGAGTTCCCAAAAAGAACTGAGTAAAAAAAAAATTAAATAGTTCCCAGACAGAACTGAGTAAAAGAATTAAATAGTTCCCAGACAGAATTCAGTAAAAGAATGAAATAGTTCCCAGACAGATGTGAGTGAAACAATTAGACTTCTCTGAGAGAAGTGAGTGAAACAATTAAAGAGTTCCCAGACAGAATTCAGTAAAGCAATTAGAGTTCCAGACAGATTTGAGTAAAACAAAGAGTTCCCAGACAGATTTGAGTAAAACAATGAGTTCCCAGACTGAAAAGAGAAAAACAATTAAAGAGTTCCCAGACAGAATTGAGTAAAACAATTAAAGAGTTCCCAGACAGAATTGAGTAAAGCAATTAGAGTTCCAGACAGAATTGAGTAAAGCAATTTGTGTTCCAGACAGATTTGAGTAAAACAATAAGTTCCCAAACAGAACTGAGTAAAACAATTAAAGAGTTCCCAGACAGAATTGAGTAAAACAATTAAAGAGTTCCCAGACGGAATTGAGTAAAACAATTAAAGAGTTCCCAGACGGAATTGAGTAAAACAATTAAAGAGTTCCCAGACGGAATTGAGTAAAACAATTAGAGCTCCATGACAGAATTGAGTAAAACAATTAAAGAGTTCCCAGACAGAATTGAGTAAAACAATTAGAGTTCCATGACAGAATTGAGTAAAACAATTAGAGTTCCATGACAGAATTGAGTAAAACAATTAGAGTTCCATGACAGAATTGAGTAAAACAATTAGAGTTCCATGACAGAATTGAGTAAAACAATTAAAGAGTTCCATGACAGAATTGAGTAAAACAATTAAAGAGTTCCATGACAGAATTGAGTAAAACAATTAAAGAGTTCCCAGACAGAATTGAGTAAAACAATTAAGAGTTCCCAGACAGAATTGAGTAAAACAATTAGAGTTCCCAGACAGAATTGAGTAAAACAATTAAAGAGTTCCCAGACAGAATTGAGTAAAACAATTAAGAGTTCCCAGACAGAATTGAGTAAAACAATTAGAGTTCCCAGACAGAATTGAGTAAAACAATTAGAGTTCCATGACAGAATTGAGTAAAACAATTAAAGAGTTCCATGACAGAATTGAGTTAAACAATTAAAGAGTTCCGAGACAGAATTGAGTAAAACAATTAAAGAGTTCCCAGACAGAATTGAGTAAAACAATTAAAGAGTTCCCAGACAGAATTGAGTAAAGCAATTAGAGTTCCAGAGAGAATTGAGTAAAGCAATTTGTGTTCCAGACAGATTTGAGTAAAACAATAAGTTCCCAAACAGAACTGAGTAAAACAATTAAAGAGTTCCCAGACGGAATTGAGTAAAACAATTAAAGTTCCCAGACGGAATTGAGTAAAACAATTAAAGTTCCCAGACGGAATTGAGTAAAACAATTAAAGTTCCCAGACGGAATTGAGTAAAACAATTAGAGTTCCCAGACAGATTTGAGTAAAACAATTAGAGTTCCATGACAGAATTGAGTAAAACAATTAATGAGTTCCCAGACAGAATTGAGTAAAACAATTAGAGTTCCATGACAGAATTGAGTAAAACAATTAGAGTTCCATGACAGATTTGAGAAAAACAATTAAAGAGTTCCATGACAGAATTGAGTAAAACAATTAAAGAGTTCCATGACAGAATTGAGTAAAACAATTAAAGAGTTCCCAGACAGAATTGAGTAAAACAATTAAAGAGTTCCCAGACAGAATTGAGTAAAACAATTAAGAGTTCCCAGACAGAATTGAGTAAAACAATTAGAGTTCCCAGACAGAATTGAGTAAAACAATTAGAGTTCCATGACAGAATTGAGTAAAACAATTAGAGTTCCCAGACAGAATTGAGTAAAACAATTAAAGAGTTCCCAGACAGAATTGAGTAAAACAATTAAAGTTCCATGACAGAATTGAGTAAAACAATTAAAGAGTTCCATGACAGAATTGAGTTAAACAATTAAAGAGTTCCGAGACAGAATTGAGTAAAACAATTAAAGAGTTCCCAGACAGAATTAAGTAACACAATTAAAGAGTTCCCAGACAGAATTGAGTAAAACAATTAAAGAGTTCCGAGACAGAATTGAGTAAAACAAAGAGTTCCCAGACATAAGTGTGTTACTTAGTAGAACTGAATAAAACTTTTAGGAATGTAGTGTGTTGTAGTTTTAAGTATATGGGCAGATTCTGGCAACATGAATAATACTGACTACAGCATTATTTAATTTGATTTTCCACCACTACAATCAAATTAGTGTAAATTTAAGACACTGTACATACATATTGGTCATATCAGCCTTTCTTATGCAAGTCTAATGATAATGGAAATTATCATCTAGAAATTGAGGTAAAATATTGTTAATGACATTTTACATACAAAAAATAACGAATTAACAACTGTTTCCTCTTATGAAAAAACTGTATTTTATACAATTTATAACAGCTGGTGTCTTTTAATTCTCACAAAGAATGTTAGAATGCTAGAGTGCCATGGTGCGAATAGTCGCTTTACGTCTAAGGTCATTGCATCAAATACAACGAGGCTTTTTAATTTTATGTTGAGAAAGTCGTTACAGATTATTCTGTATTAAAACTTTCAATGAATACAGGGTAGTCCAAACTTATCTTTCCTATTTTAAAATTTAATAACTTACTAAGAAACTACACCTATGTAGTTTTCAATATCTTATAGGCCAAGTCAAACAGGTTTTATTGACATGTCAGCAGACTTGTATGTGTGCACCAGTAGTGGTTACCATCATCCATGACCAATACTTGATTTCAGTGCAGTATCACTACAGTTATGCTGGAAACAGCATGCAAATCATGATCTTCAGCTTTGTGAAGTTTGCTACAGGTGCACAATGCACGATATCCTTAACGTCCACCCATACTTCCTTCCTGTACTTGCAATTGTAATTACACCAGACTACAGTGATTGATTTGGCCTGTGAAATTCAAATGCCACATTAAGCCTTGTCTTGCACAGATGTCACTTTACAGTCTAACTTCACTCACTGGAGTGAGAAACAACAAAAAAAACATTATAATAAAAACTGTTTGAGACTGGCTACAAGATGTTGAAAACTGTGTTGTTGTATTTCTTTAGTTATTTATTAAATCCTGAAATAGGAAATATAAATTTGAGTCACCCAGTATTATCTGTCAGAAGTATACTGGTTAAGGAACATTGGTTCTAGTGCCTCATCACTGTGGCATTAATAAACAGTTTGGAGTTAAAGGTACTTTACCATAATTTTCATATACCTTCTGCGAACCAATACAACTGAAAATACTGACAATACAGTTTATAGGTGTGGTCGAATATTCTTCTCTGAAGATTTTGTGCAAAAGGTGCTCTTATGTTGTTTTCTTGGTAGTATTACTACCACATACATGTGTATGTTAATGTGAGATAGGCAACAAGAAATGATCTCACTTAATCAAGTACTTGAATGTTTCCATCCTCATATATGTATCTTTGGTTATATAGTTTACTGAATGTCTAGTATTTTAACTTGAAGGTGTAAAAACTTGAGTCATAGAGGAATTACTAAATATAAGCCGAAAAGCAGTGCTAGAAAGATTAATATGATTTTACAGAAAACCATTTAGTGTCTAAAAAAGTTACATCTGACACTAAAGATGATCCATAACATATTAGCAGCCATCACATAGGGTTAGCTCATAGTTTTATTTTAAAGGAAAGCTACAGTGGGCTATCTGCTGTGTTCACGCAGGTAATCAGTCACCAGCTTTTACCATCGTAAATCAGTACACTTATCAATGTCTGATCGTGTACATGGACTATTTTGGTTCATGATGTTTGTCCTAAAAGGGAGTTAAAAAGCCTCTAAAATAGAACACATTCATTTTCTACAGACCTTTTAATGTTAAAACACAAGCACTTGACCAATTAAATTAATCAGGATACATCATTACTTCAGATTATCCTTTGTACAATATTTGCTATCGTAATCACTCCCAGCTGGATAAAACAATAGTGGATTACAAATAAATTCTCTTAATGACATTTAAGCACTTCAGCTTTAGTAGTGGCAGACTATGTATTATATTCTAATTATAAATCCTGCTTTATAATTTGATTAAGTTAACTGATTAAGCACTTGTTTTCAACATCCAATATCAAAAAAGCTCTGAAACAGAACACATTTCTATTGTATGGCTTATGGTGAGATTGGAGAAAAAATAAGACTACAATAACTCAAAGGATTCTATTGACATAGCACTATCTTGCACGTGTAATATACAGTGGTACCGACAAAGTCTAATAAGAATTATGGACATCAGAAGGAAAAAATATCAGAGTTAAATGCAACAAAACCCCTCTTATTACAGTCCACATTCAGTGTAGTTCTTACAGATATTAAAGTTGAAGTAAAATCAAAATCTGACAGACCTCACAACCAATAAAAACATTATTTACTGTCAAACATAGAAGGAGAACAAAAATTATATATTTAAAACTATGAAATGTTTATGAGAATACGAACTTTTGCACTGTTGAACGACGCAGCAGATTCCTAAAAACCAGAAATCACACTCAAGTTAGGAAAGGCCCAAAAAGTTAACATTAACACAAACAGTAAATCTTATAAACTGTGTACAAAAGTGCAAATACATCAGCAATTTCTGGTGTCATCACCGCTCAATATTCCATTGACTGAATGTCAGTACACTTGTTACAATGAAAAATTTGTAATTTTCCCATTTTACAAAATGTTTGTAAACAGTGAAATAGTGTAAGATAACAAAAACTAAATATTTCATAGAATCACTCTGGCCAATACTTACAGTTAAAAACAAAGTTCACACACACTTGTGTTCTTCTGAATTTCTACTTTATTTTTATTTCTAACTCCATTTGTGATGTATTAGTCAGAACAGTCCACCTAGTGGACAAGAATATAGATTAAATAAAGGTTTTTACTTGATTATTCTGAATTAAGTTATACTTTTTTTTATTCTGTCTGTACCATGTATGGATAAACTTTCCACAGTGCGCATGTTTGTTCTACTGAATAGGTTCCACTATTCTCATTAAGAACTTCTGAAACTGGTGCTCTTACCAGTTTCCTAATAAATATTTGTAATTAAATACAGGACTCTTTTACCCTACAAATTAAGACCCAGTTTCTTTTCTTACGTCTGATACTTTCAATCTTACGATTTTTCTTTTCCACAAAATTAGTTTAATTAAAGCCATAACAATATTTTTTCATTTTTTATAACTGTCTTTTCTGCTATGCCTGAATACATTTTTTCTTTCTGAATGATATATGTACATCATGTAAAATCTTAAATCTTTAAAAATGTGATCTTACATACTTTTGGAGCAAATGTAACAAATTAAACGAAAGTGTTTCATACTAAAGCAAAGCCAAAGACAATACCTAATAAAAAATGATAAAATTAGCTGATTGTAATTCCTTGGTACACTCACATACACGTAAAGGAATGCTTAAAATTTTCCAATTCAAATCAGCTACTTGTTACTTGTCTTTTATTTTAGCACTTCATTTTATTTTAACAAACTTTATGGATTAATACATTTGTCATGTTTAATATAAAATAACCTTTTCGTGAGCAATCCAAGAAGATAACTTTCATGTTTTATACATTTTGTATCTGAACAGAAAACTGAATTAATAGTTAGATTAAAGTAAAAATGAGATTATTTTATCTTTTTTCTTCAAGTTTATACATTTATTAACTTTGTTCTTTACATGAACAGTTAATTTCACATTTGTAGAGGAAAGACTAAACTGGTACTAAATAAAGCGAGAAGCATGCAGGATTGTAATGTAACAACACATGTAACCTTAAATGGTAAAACGTCGACATATGGTCTGTACGGTGATGACAAAATATTAATGTTCCCTTCAAATATCTCACAAGCAAACTTGAAGTTAAAATTCAGAAAACTGATTGACTGCAAGCAAAGATTTGGGAAATGCATTCCACTAAAAATGTGTTATGAAACCTTTCAGTGACATAATATACCATTAGAGACAATGACAGTTAAAACAAAACTAATACTGCAAATACAGATTACTTGAAAAATCATTTCCTATCAAAATACACTTTTGGCAAAACTAGAAGCACTACAGGAAATGGTGAAACAAGTACTGACAAATGAAAAAAACAAGAAGAAAATGTGCAAATGACTGGATAATTCTGCCTAAACCTCCATTAGGTCCTTGAATTATAAATACAAGTTCTTTACGCCTTCTCTTGGTTTTCTTCAACATTATTTTCAGATTCTTTCTTGTCTTTCTTTCCCTCTGAACCTAAAACAACATTTAACTTTTTACAATAAAGGAAAACACAAAGTTTTTGATATACAATTACACTTAAAAAGGATAAAAACAGTAGCACTGACTATAAATATTCGTCTAGGTGTTATACCTACTTAAGTTTGTAGCTGAAATTAACACACTTTTAATATATTCTACATTTTGTTTATATGGCTCATTCCAAGTGCAATGAGCAATTCTGTGGTAACAGAATGCAAACCAAAGATCTTTGGATTCACAGCCAATGATAATACTCACCAGGGCATGTGCAGTTCATGCTTTCATTACAAAAAGATGGTACCGAGTTTGTTACAAATATAAAAGTGACATTAAATGTACTAGCTTGTGCACTTATAACCTGAATGGAAGTATGGTAAATTAAAGATTAATGAAAGCTCGTCTTACATCCTGAAAAGTTGTTTCCTTCATATATAATTGAAAACATCCACAGCAAAGCACAAAAGGTGAATCCAGAATTTGTATGTATCTCCTCATGGACCCAACAAACCTCCATGCCAAATTTGGTGAAGTCCATTGAGAGGCACAAAGTGGTGGAAAGAAAAAAAACAACAAACTGCAAAACACTCATTAAAAACTGCAAAAAATTGAAAATGTGTGTATATTTCCCCATGGACCTAATGAACCTCCATGCCAATTTTGGTAATAATCCAAGGGAGGCAAAAATGGTAAAATCGTGACCTCTGTTGCAAATCTACATGTATGCAGGATAAAAATTTCAAAAAGTTGGCAGTTGCATATCACATAACAAAAATGTTTTTCCAGTATGATATAAGCGAGAGTTCCATTATAGTACAATTTTGTGACGTGAAAAATAATGTTTTTAAGGCTTACTTCCTGTACAATACTTAACATTATTTCCATTATGATCCCAAACTTCTTTAAGTATTTGAGTAAAAATATTCTTTCTTCTTCAAACTTAATGCAAGACTATTTTAGTGTTATGTTCATAAAAAAATGTTGATGACTGAAAGAAATAAAAATTCCACACACACACACATAAAACACCTAACTTTTAAACTATTCAGGTCTATTTATATCAGGATATGATATATTAATAATGTATTATATCCAACAGTGGAAAATAATGCTATTAACAGAACTATTAAGATAAATGTGTGTGTGTGTTTCAACATTCCAAGTTATCCACTTTTGCAAGTACCTACACCAAAGTCAGTTAAGTTCAATCACACACTAGCATGATTAGAACTACAGAAATAAATATCTGATAACCAATAATTTATCATATATAATAACAATGACATAATAACATCATAAACCTAATCTTTCTAAGTGATATACCTAATTTTTGCTCATAATTCTTATCAGAGTGGCTTCACATGAAACAAAAGTTAATTTAATAAAGGTCTTATTTATTTTCTTAGCATTATATAGCACTCACAGCTTTCTAGATGAAAAGTTATAATAGTTTCAGACACAACAGTGCCAACTTGAGCCTTGCAACAAGTGTAATTTTATCAATTTTAGTCAATCAAATTTTTGAATCCCAATTGTCTTAGTGTGATGTAACCTGTTATATCCCAACTTGAAGGCATCGCAGGCTAGTGATAAAAACCCCGTAATAAATCTCTTTGCAACTGTATAATGCAACGTGGCTTCCAGTTCAGTAGACTCGCAGACATCAAAATGATATAATAAAACTTAGTTTAATTAAAACTTAGTTTAAAACCTAGTAGAAAACATGTTTATAAACAACTTCTGCTACACACCTAACTTACTTTAAAACAGGTTTAATTATTTCATATTTAAATCATGATATAGCATTATAATAGGAAAATAAATGCTTCTTGAGAAACAATATAAGTTGGAGTTATTTAAGCCATTTTGCACTTGACCATATCAAGTTTTGTTCTACAGCTGTTATGCCAGAATTATAGTAGGTATTAAGTAAATAAATTTACATCAATAAATTTGTCAAAATCCATCAGAGAAATTCCATACATCTATATTCAACTCTCTATTAAGAGCCTCTACAAGGTTCTCAAACATGCTTAGAACCAACAAAAGTAATGGTTTCTCCTCTATAGAAATCTTACATTGCACTGTTTAGTTTTACTATTAAAACCCAGGGTAAACCATTAGTTGACAAAAGTATTTGGTTTTGGTGATAACAGTTCTTTCCTCCAAGCACTTAGATTTATTTAAGCTCACTTAGAAAGTTGAATAAATTATAGTTGTTTTCAGATATCTTATTCTAGAGCCTGACATATTTTGTGTGTTTGAAAGCTACATGAATTTTACTTTCAATGGTTAGCTTTCAATCACAAAGAATCATACATTTTACTCATGGTCTTAACTACAGATGGATAAATAGATTTTTACTGAGATTTATTGTTTTTCAAGAAGACAAAGGTTCAGAGTCCAAACAATAAATCCATAAACTTCAAATAGATGTGAAAAGACTAAAGATTGAGATAGTAAATTTAAAAAAAATGAAAGTTTTACAAAAAAGATAAATTTAAAGAATAATATGATAAAAATATTATTCATTTTGTTTCATATTTTTCATTTCACCACACATTCATGATTTTCTATAGTTAGTATTAGGGTAATGGAAATAACAGTTAAAAAGTTTTGCCACAAAACTTTAGATGTTTCATTAGAAGCCTTTGAGGTCATGCAAATGAAACATGAAAACAGTAAAATGAAAAATATTTGCATTCTAGACATCAATATTGCCTTTTGTGTGGACTGACTGCAAATGTTTGGTAAATTCAGAGAGAATTCTTTAGAAGGAATGCTTTATTAAAATACCTTTTCTTGAATACAATCCATCTGTAATGTTTACTTAAATGTTTACTGATTTTTGTGAAGATACACTTGGTGAATAAATAATTATAGTATGTATAGTTTTACATGTCTGATGTTGATCAATGCAAATGATACTTAACTCCAACTGTAAGTAAATAGAGCAAGTAAGTATGTCAAGCAACCATAATTACAGAAAGGAAGTAAGAAGTACAGCAAACCAAACCCAGTACTAAAGGAACTTTACCTTGCCTTGATTCAACCATAAGAACAGGAAATTCTGTAACCAGTATTACATACAGAATCAGAACTCACTCAACTGTAAATGTAGGATAGAGAAATCCTTAGTCCAGAATTATGAGGACAAACAGCATTCACACAACTGTAGGAACAGAACAAGAACATCACACTGCTGGTTATTACAAAACAGACAGTCTCTCAAGTCCAACTGTAGAAGCAAGAAAAAACTTTCTGCAACTAGAAATAACAAAGAGAGAGACACCTTCTGCACACACTGGAGTACTGTCATTCCTAATCTGGAATTATGAGGGCAGCTCAAAATATTTATTAGTTTTAATGAGAGTGGGCTGCTCAGGTAGAAAAACTGCAGGAGAAGCACCACTAGGGAGCAAATTGTACCCTCATCTCCTAATAATTATAGTAACACTGAGGAGGAGAAGTGTGGTCCAGAGGAACATCACACTAGAGGGTACAATGGGTGACTATGTTTCTCTTTTGTGAAAAACAGACCGAACCTCATTAATCCTCTTACTACAAGTATCCTTCACTAAACATAACACAAAATTCTACTGTTTTACATTCAAAATTTTACTCAAGTACTTTTGTTTTGTGTTATACCAATTAATACAAGGTAAAAATCTTGGCTAGTAATCCATATTTTAATAATTAATCCCGAGACCAGACGAAATTTAAGTATGAAAATAATTTGGTGATATCAGGATGAACAATGGCTGTTTGAGGTTAATGAAGGAAAGACCTAGACAGGGGGGTAAAGGCAGGGAACTTTTTGCAAGCAAAGTCCAAAGCAGAGGGAACCAAGGCTGTGTAGGCCAATACAGAGCAACCAGCAGGGCGAGACAAGGCATGTTTTGGATTAGGTATAGAACTTAAAAAAAAAAAAAAGGGGTGGGGTGGAGGTGAAGGTCCTTCCAATTCCGACTGAGCATGTTTTCACCCAGAAATGATGAGTTGGAATACAAGATCAAAAGAAAAGTTCAGCGTTTCAGTGTGTGTAAAAGGTATCGATAATGATTTCCCCAATTGAGAACACACCCACTGAAAAACTTGTTGATGAATGGATCACTCCTTTGGAGGAACTTGGTTCTGGAACTGACAAAAGCCTTGCATACAGATTCATGGCTCCAGGAACATGGCAAGTTAACACCACCATGGTGTGATTGCAAAACAAAAAAAGAAGATACAAAATGGGAAAACACAGAGGTTTGGATTTCTTTCTACCCTGCTTGGTGATGTAATTTGATGACAGTGAAATTATCAGAGTGGATCATAACCACCCACCCATGCAGGAGTAGAAGAAAGTGGGTCAAAGTATGATGAACTGACGAAAGCTTGAGGATGTTGATAGAGTATGGAGACCACAGACTTGAAATCTCTAGAGAATTGAAGATAGTCCCTCAATCCACCAAAATGTATACATGAGCAGATGTAATTTTGTTAGTTGGAGGAATGGGATCCTCACTGTGGTATGATCCTCATCAAATCACAAAGCTAATCTTCTCTAATCACAGAATGAATGAAAACAGGATGGTCCACAAGGGATCTAGGGAGAAGTTCCAACTGAAGTAAATGTATGTCAGCATAATTCTAGGGAATGAGAGCTTCCATGGAAGCCCAAATCCCTAAGAGAGATAGAACCTCTTGAGCCATGAGATAGAGTTAAGAGCTTTTAGAACTGACCATTCCATATCCTCAAGATGAAGAGAAGTCTGGGCCCAACTGAGGTGTGAACTGAAGAAAATCCCCAAATAAACCAAATACTGGGTGAAAGTAAGAACAAACTTTACCACTTTGATCAGAAAACCCACTCAAGCTGGTTCTTGTAGAAGTAAACATGTGTCATTCACTGATTACAAATAGAAATAGATAAGGAGTCAGTCATTCATATGATGATGAATGTGAAAACACAGTGAGTGAAGGTGTTAAAGCAAACCACTTGACAAAACACATAAGGAGCTGAAAAGAGGCAGAACAGCAGAGCCCTAAACTGGAAAACTTAATGCTTATCAATGAACTGATGAAAACAGTGACACTGGAGCAATGGGAATGTGATGATAGGCATCCATCATGTCAAATTTGGTCATCCAGAATCCCAGTGAAAACACCCACCAATATGAGAGAAGATTTCATGGTGAAATGAGAGGGTTCCAGAAATGAATTCAGCTATGACAGTTCTATAATTGGCCTCCAATCACCCATCATGTTGGGAACCATGAAGAGACAAACACAAATCTCCATGAGTGCGAACCACCTGCTTAATTGCTACTTGGCACAGCAAGTCTTAAACAACCTTGGCTAGACAACTGAGGATCCCGAGAAGGAAAGCAACTCGGGGAAGGGTAAAGAGATAGGGACTGGAACTGAAGATAGGATCTGTAGAACTCATGGTCTGTTATGAAATGCCACATGGTTGAGAAATGGACCAATTTAGATCCAAAGGACAGGGAACCTCTGTTGTGTAAACAATAATGCTGACATCTGAACAAACAGAGATGTGAATGCCTTGAGGAAGGTAAAAGACAATCTGAAAAAGAAGGACAGCAAGAAAGCAGTGGAAGTAAATCCTGAGAGGTAATGAGAGGATAAGAGAAACATGTGGTGTGGCTAGGGGGGATAAGGATGGATGTAACCTAGCTACATCAATCCATGATTCTAGGCCAGGGGTTCCCAACCTTTTGGCACTCACGACTTGAAAATGTAATTGATGAAATAAAATTAATGTTATCCCAAGCTACTTCTAACAAGGCTACGCGACTACCCTGCCAAGGATGCGTGACCCCCCCCTGGGGTCGCGACCCAACGGTTGGGAACCCCTGTTCTAGGCAATTCAGACAACCCCCAAAGACAGAATCATGTATAAAAGGGGTCGTCAGAGACCTAGTAAGGAGGAAATGGACGACAAACCCCTTCCACTAAAACATTTCCCTCTAACAAGTCCTAACACCAAAAGAGCCAGGTATTGAGGGAAAAGGCAGAGGCTGATATACGAGCCATGGCTGCCAAAATAGGAACATGAGCACTTCTGAAAAGTCAACAGACACTGACTGAAGGGAGAAAAGGTAAGATAAAAGTGAGATCAGATAAAGGTAAATACTATAAAACTGCATCTAACTGAATTGCAAGAAAGACCCAAGATTTGTGCACTACAGGGTAAAGAGAGTATCTAAATGCTTATAACCCAAAAAGAGATCAGAGGCATAGTCATAAGCCAAGGTACACTGATACAACAAACTAGGTGGATGGGCCATGCTTACACTTGATTTTAGTTGATCAGAAAATTTTCAGAAAGAACAGGGGAAAGGGAAGAAAGAAAACTGTAATAATCAGAAGGTGTAAACTGTCACCCATGGTTGGAACATCATTTTCCATCCCATTAAAAATGTGCAATTCAGAAATAAGAATGTAGCTGAATGCACAGTTGTAGAAACAACTGAAAACAAACACAAAGTTTAAAAAACTATGAGAATAAACTTCAACTGAAAAGGAAACAAAGCACAATTAAAAACTGCAATCACGCTTAGAAAAAGTAAACATACATCTGAAGTGTGTCATTCCAATCAAAAAAGTGGGAACTGAGCAGGAATACCAGACGAAGCTAGTTTATATATAAACTCACCTTCTTCATTACTTTCTGGTTTGTTGTCTCGACGACGCTATGACTGAACTGCCCCTGTTAAACTTGGGAGGTGGAAGAGGATCCATACCAAGTACTTTATGAATCTGGCGGAATGTTATTAATCGCAAAGCGTGCTATGGAGAAAAATAAATATTATCATCATATATTCCAATGGAAAAAATCTCTAAAAATATTAAACAAATTAGTTTTAATTTTAAACATGTTTATATTTTGCTCTAGTTCTAAAAGATAAGCAAACTATTGTCATGCAGCCTCACTCAATTTTCAAAAAATCTACAAATTTACACAAATATTTTCATGTGATTGTAATAAGTGAAGAAAACTAACAAAGATACAAATAAAACTTCTACTACCAATAACACATACAACACAAAGAAGAAAGATGTCCAATTAAAATAATGCCACCAGTAACACCAAGTACATATTGAAACTATTGTAATTCTACAGTTAAAAAGTCATCCAACCTTTCAAGATTAAAGCATTTTGAACCAAATGTTATGCTTTATCAACTGCAAAATGCTGAATTCTGCAAACCATAAAAAACAAGTATTCACCTGTGCGCTTGCTGTAATATCTTCTCGCTCTTGATTGGTTAGTTTCATAATTGCATCCGTTGTATCTTTTTCACAAGGATCTAGCAATCCAGGACCAACTGTAATGAATAGGGAAACATAAAAGATCATTCTAGAGAAAGTAGTAAAAAATATTATTATAGATAAACATAAGAATTATGTTCCTACTAACTTACATTTTCCATTAAAGAACAATAACCACACAGGTGATTGTACAAAAATACCAAATTCATATCCTCTAAAAGACAATTACAGTACTGAAAGCAGAACAGTCAGTTAGTCTACAGATAACTTTGGGAAAAAAACCCACAAAAAACAAATATATTTATACTGTATCCAGAATGTTTTAAAACTCATGTTCCTGCTGGTATTAAAGGTATATGAATAGTTAAACCTGAAATTTATATGCTAAATATATTTTTATTTAGGTGACAAAAATACATAACTGTGAGTCATTCCATAACATTTCTAAAATTCAAACCTAGTTCACAAAAATTATTTTCCTAAATATTTTCACAAAACCACTTAAAATGTTCCTAAATATACTCACTGTGTGCTAGTTTTATCAGTAATATTCAGATTTTACCTCCTGTACTGATAAAAAGCTGTAACTTTCACTACAAACCTTTTAAACCCTTAAAAACAAATCTCATGACTAAAAGCTTCTGTGCCAAAATAAATGACAAACCAATATCTGAGCACTTAATATTAAGCATTAAAAATAATAACATTAAACGTTTACCTGACTTTTCTAGGTTAACTTGACTTTTGTGAATTTAATAAGACGCTATCTGTAATAATAATATCTTCCTATTTTTTGCCATGAAAGAAGAATAAAGACTGTTCACCATTCTTCACTCAGGCAACACTTAAACGTTTATGTAAACAGATCTAAAAAACTAAAACTTTACTATTTCTATTCTATGTCTAAAATTATCTTGAGGCTACAATGGCAGGCTAAATCCAGAAAAATGGAAATTTGGTATTCCCTTTTGAAAATAATTTTATGTAATGTTTTCAATTACACAAAATAGTTCAGAAACAAGAAATGAAAATCATGAAAAGTATAATTAGTATTTATAATACAGTACACATACACTACACTATCAGTCAGTACTGCACCCACACCAAACACTTTGTTTATCAAAACAAAGTACTCCTGATAGATTCTTCTTTAATAGTTTAACACAGTTTTCTAAACAATTATCAATATCCGAACGTCATTTCTAACATTCTTCTGTTCTTGTTCCAACAAAAGTTAATAAATATTTGTTCAATATCTGTCTAATTTAACCAACTTAACAGACAGTTATTAGATCCATCAAAGTAAAATCATTTTCTTTAAACTACACTAGAATAAAAATAGGTTAACTTATGCTCTGTATAACTTCACGAGAAAAGAAATTTTGAAACAAACAAACTTGATAATAGAATTCCAGATGCTACAGCTTCAAAGACTCTGCGTAAAGCATCACCCACACTCAGCGGGTGTGGATGGCTACTAAGAACCTTTTCAACAAGGAGTTCTAATGCCTGTATTAAATACAAGTAAAAACTTATATTTACCACTTAAAATGACTATATATGAAACACTATTTCATTCTATTTAATCATCAAGAAATAATTCATAAATGTTTTATCATATATAAACAAATAATACAAATCACAGTATATATTTTTTTTAAAAATGACAAAAACAATAATTTCTGAAATATTATTTTCAGCAAGCAACATTTCAGGCAATGAGAAAACAATATTTTTAATCTATCATGGAATTTTATGATTTTCATTTCAAAACAGTCAAATTTTTTATGTTAGGCTTACCCAGTTATCTAATTTGCTCCAGGTAGGAATTCTCTGACATAAATCTCGCATTATTCGAATAACAATTAAACAAGACCTCAGACCACTTGCTCTAGCCTGTAATATGCATCAAAATACAATATCTCACAAGAATAATAACTTCCTAAAAGTTCCACATAAGTTAACAAAAAAGGGCACAATTTTAAGCAAAATTTATACAGCAAAAAATGTTTTGGTATAAGGTTTTTAAAACTTAAGGAATAATCTGTTAGCTTTGATCTTTTAATATTTTTTTAGGCTGGTATCACTAAATTGTTGTAAATAAAAATCAATAAATATAATATTTTATGTTACACAGGATTTAGATACGCAAAGACCCCACTTAAATAACTCAACACCAAAATGTTGCCTGACTCACCAATGATACAAACCTTTTGTTTTTTTACTAATGTTTGCAATATCTCACTGGAACAAGTACAACTGCATGTAGTAACAAGAAATTACTACACCCAACATCATTATTACTCCTATTAGTATATTATTATTTTGTGAATCCCAGCAACAAAAACCAGGAATAATCTCCAATTATAATAATTAATTCACTTGTACAACAAAATTTCATTTAAAGTGAAGTATTTATTTCATATGTTAACATCTCTTATATAAGATCATTTATTTATAAGTTACACGTTCATTACATTAATTACATTTTGTCTGTAATATAAACTTAAACAATTATATCTAGAATATCTAACAGCTTGTGGTTTTTTTAAATTGGTTTCTTCTGAAAGCTAAATTTTGTAAGAACATCTACCATCAACCTATGAAATGTTAGATGTTTAACCCTTTCACTGCAACTTTTACAGATGGATTCTTGCTTTTAAAATTCTTGCACAAGGTGTTAGATTACAAAGTTTTGTGGTAATGTTGTCTACGCAGATTTCACTACATGTTTTCACATGGCAAGTCGATTATTTCACTTTTTTTATTCACAAGTTTCTCTCCAAATGTCATAGAGGTGTGTAAGATATCTTATTGCTTCAGCAATCAGTTTCATTGAAGCTGAAAAAAACTTGATTATTTTATGGGTTTACTAGATAGCATTAACTCTGATGAGTTGACATAATCAAAAAAGAAACTTAAGAGGCCACATATGTACTAGTTGCAGTGAACAGGTTAATTATATTACTGAAAAAAAAATAAACAAACAACTAAAAAACGTTTCACCTCTCAACAAAAAACTAGATTCCTCTCATACATTTATGATTAATTTACTTGTACAATATAATTTGATTATGGTGTAGTTATATAATGATTTATGATGAAATACTAATTTCAGAAAATGTTGTGCAAATGTTTCTAAAAGTAGATATAAACTAATTTCTAACAAATTCTCATTAGAGAAACCTTCTTATGGAAAAGCATTATCATTATGAAAGCTTTCAAAAGATTATTTCTGGTCACTAAATTATAAATGTTTGGGCATCAAAGTGAAGGCTAATGAAATAAAAAAAAAAAATCTCTCAAGAATGAATATCTTATACATCCCTAATACAGTACAGAACTAAAAGGCAAACATAACAGTGATGCATTGTTATATATATGGACAGGAGAAACTGAGTTTAAGGTGTAACAATATATAAATATAAATCAAAAATTACCATATTCTAGTGTGACCTGATGTTACACACATGAACTGCAAAGATTTGACACAAAGTGTACAAGTAAACTATGCCTTTCTTTTTTGTGTTCTGTTCAGATAAGTAGTGTGTTTCAAAGTGCAGAGCAGTCAATATTTCAAAATCAATCAAGTTCAATATATTATTATTTAATAAAATATCTGTGCTACATAAGAATATCATGTAATCAATGTTTTCATTTCATCAGTGGTTGAAGTTATTCAATAGATGAAGATTTCATTTGGCCACAACTAAGTCTCCAGGACTATCAGGCCTCGAGAAGTAAAGCTACTTGCAAAAACAAGCTATATCTGTTAACAAAAAGGGGTTAAAGTTTTTAGACCATAAATTGTAAACTAGCTGGTTAGGGTTACAGGTGCCACTATAACAAGATCAAGCTGTATCAGCAACTGTCAAATTGCTCACAACAGTTCAATTCACATAAAGAAAACAATGTGGAAACAGTTTTTAAAATAAAGAGAGTACCAACTTCTTAAAGTGCTATTCTAGAAAGAAGATTACATGTTTCATATATTTTTCTCATAATATTACTTATATTATAGGCAGTGCATCAAAAATACAATTACATTTGTTTTTTTTTTATATTAACAACCATCGTGAGTTGCAAAAAACAACTGTTGGGAAGAGTCATGCTTCAGTCGAGTGCTAAGGAATCGAGCACAAACTAAACTTTAATGATTTAGAAACAAAACAAAAAGTGGTATGTTTTTAAAGTCCTGTAATGTAAATATTAAATGTTTGAAACTGTTGAATCTAAATTTCTCTAAAGCTGCATATTTCTTTATCATTTTCGGTACATTAATGTATTAAAAAAAAAAAAAAAGCCAGTTTTTAGTGGCTGGATAGTAATAATACAGTTTAAATTTGTACCATTTAGTTTTTTTCATATCAAGGTGATTTCAACCATATGCTGATCTTACACAAATCATGATAATAAACTAATAAACTGATAAAATAAAAGGGAATACTAATTAAAGAATAGTACAACAAGCTAGCCAAGGAGAGAGTAAAATCAGAACGCAAACCTGTCCAGCCACTAATAAAATTAGGCCCAAGGAACAGAGCTTCTAGGCTTGGGTTAGAAGATGCCTACTTCACCAATCAATTGAAGAACTGTTAAAATAAACACGTTCTACAGCTAATCATTTTGCAAGAAACTTTAACAAAAGGTAAGAAGACAGAAATACAAAGCAAGTTTCTTTTCCTACAAACAGAAAATTAATTTAGAATCACAATAATTTGGGAACATAATAAATAGTTAGAGAGTTTAAAATATGTTACATTATTATAATGATTACAAAAATGTTAATGATAAGAAAAATGTGTCAGCTTTTAACTTGCCTTGCTGGGCAAAACAAATAATACAGAATGTTTACTAAAGCTCTGTTCTTTCAAAATAGGAAAATGATAACCATGCAATGTAACCTCTCAGGGAATAATTTTTCATAACTGTACAAATATGAGGGCACTCTGTAATTCATTAAAAATGAGTAAAAACTTAACCCTAACTATTATATCTAGAAGTGAGTAAAAGAATGCTCATTTTTGGCTAGAAGTCTTTACAATATATACAAGAGAATTTTAAACAGTACAATTAGTGAATCTCACTTCTCAACTTTCCAGCCTCATGTGTTACACGCTAGCATATTATTTCAAGCTGCCGATGTGTATCTGTTCAAATGTTTCAAGTGTTCAAAATAAAGCTTAAGATAACAAAACCTTCAAAACTAATTACGCTTTATATTTTTATATAAAAATATCTAAAAACAGTTTACTATTCAAAATATTGGCAAATCCATGTAACATTTTTTAGGCACACTTATAACATTTTATTTGCTTGGTTTATATCATATGCAAGTGAATACAATACCTATAAAAACCTTGACATTATTAAAATCATAAGCAAGGCTTTAAGGTACCGAAAACAAATATTATTTTTCCAATTTTATTACTGCAATAAAAGATACTGTAAACATTAAACTGGTCAATCTAACTTTTCCACTAAAAAATGTTAGGTGGACTTGTTCTTATACAAAAACAACATTGTCCTTTCTATACGTCACCCAGTGAAACTACTAAACAAATATTATGATAACACCAACAAGAGGCTGAAAAGTAGAAGGTTGCAAACCTGGAACCACTTAGCATGTCTCAAAGTGCCAGGGCATCCAGGCATTTCTGCCTGTCCAACACATCCGAGGGTCTTTAACACTCTCTAGAAACCAGATGATAGTATATATTAATGCGTTTGGTCAAACACTAACACAAGAAAGGTTTTGATCTTCAATTTAGCAGAACTGTGTCCTTTCAACATAAAGAGACCAACACTGCCAACATTTATTAAAAATAAATAGGCATTACACAAAAAAAACCTCTACAAGACTTTAAGACTAAAATATCTTAAGACACTTCCTTTCATTACATTTTTTCTTAATGAAACTTACTTTTTCAAAACCTTCTCTACAAATACACAAAATTTTCTAAATGACATAATTTACATATATCAACATTTTTTCAGCCACAGTATTCTGGGTCACACATGGAGAAAAATTGTGTTAAACTTGTTATGCATACCCACATATTTTCTCCAAATTAAAATTACTAATAAACTATTGACATTATAAACTTTCTTTTGATTAAGTTTTATTATTTGTTTATAATAAAATAACTTTAAAAAATCTAATCATCAGCTTTAAATTTTCATAATCAGCCTTGTTATTCACGATACACGAGTAAAATGAATGTCCTGTTTGAGCACAGACACTAAAGATGACATAAGACCAGAAACATAGATTTAGAAGAAATGTCAACTTTACTTTTAACTGAGATGGTTTAAAAATAGTAACTTTTCAATTCAGTGATACCAAGAACTGCAAAAATTCTGTCCACAAAATTTTTTTATTTTAAATTTCTTGTTCCTAAAAGTTGTCAAAATTATACATAATCTGAAACATTGGATCATTTTCTTTCTCACACTTTCATCTGTAGAACTTCCTTTATTCCTTATATACAATAGAAAGTTTTAAATGTTTTTGTTGGTACATTATGAGAATTGTTAACAGAAATAATGTAAACAGCCTTGTACTGTTTCTGTGCTATAAATATGTAATGAAATGACTTACTGGTGTGTTTATTTTGTTCACGTTGTTACTTTCATAGAAAAATTCTCGCTATGGTAAATTGACATCTAACAGAGAAGGCCACCATTCTCAGTTATGAAGTTCACGAATAGCACAAACTAGATGTCTAACTGTGCACTCTAGCCTTTAGCATTTGAAACAGTTTTACATGATAAACATACATATTATGCATAAGATCTAATAATACTGTGTCTTTATATTTGTTATAATGTTTCACAAGATATTTTACTAAACCATTTCTCTTAAGAAAGTGAGATACTGCTTGATGCATTTCTCATAAGGACTGCTTGCAACATTCTTCCTGTTGTGTAGTAATTTTTTACCATCGTTCATTACAATGAAATACATAAATAAAGGCAATGATTTGTAAAGATAAAAAACTTGTTTAAAAATTGAATGCATGTCTTTTTAGTGGATAATTCCACAATTTATGTAATAAACAATATATTAGATATTTTAAGAATGAGAGAGAGATATAAACATATCTTGAGTAACATCCAGTGTCCGCTATAGGTCAATCATTTACAAAATGTAACTTTTAGACTAAAGGTTACAAGCATACTGTAAAATGTCAGAGTATATTATGTAACATACTGATTGTTATTTCATTATAATTTGTAAACTTGTCAAAAAAATCAAACTTATACTTACGCATTTCTTATGATTAGTGAGATGTGTGGTTGAAACGTATGTCTGCTGTGTGTTCAGATTTGGAGACTTATAAGTTATTAATTTTTATTAATGAAAGATCATGGGTGGATTAATACTGAACTAAGGAGTGAAAAGGTTAAAACCTGACATAAAACCATGTTTTACAGCTTGTTAGATGTTACACTGTGGAAAATGCACCTTAATTTTGGAATGATTTGTTTTGAATTTTATAAAGCTACTACGAGGGCTATCTAGCCGTCCCTAATTTAGCAGTGTAATACCAGAGGGAAGGCAACTAGTCATCACCACCTGCTGCTAACTCTTAGGCTACTCTTTTACCAATGAATAGTGGGATTGACCATCACATTATAATGCCCCCACGGCTGAAAGGGCGAGCATGTTTGGTGTGATGTGGATTCAAACCTACGATTCTTGGATTACAAGTTGAGTGCTTTAACCACCTGGCCATGCCAGGCTGTCTAATTTTGGTAAGACAAAAATATTTTGACTCAGCAACCAACACTTTGATGTAACTATAACTTTTTCTCAACTGAGTAAATACAGTCAAATACATCATATTCTTCACAGTATATTGACAATATTAGTTAAATTAAATGTTTTATGATATTGAAAATACTTGTAACTGGTAATTAATGGGATTACGATCTATCATGAGAGACTGTTTTCAGAAGACCGTACGCTAACCTCTTTCCATAACCCATCACTTTTGTCTTGGAAGATACATGAGAATTTTTCAAGGTACTTTAAGAAAACAGTGCATCTTACAGGTGTAAAACATAGTATGTGAATTGTTTATAGTTTATTAAAATCCCACTAATGTATTATGAAGCACTGAAGAATTAAAAAAAACATATAAACACAGCATGCACGCACACACAACTTCATAAAGATACCTACATATAATAGTCAAAAACCACTAGTGTGAAACATGAAGACAAAGTTTTATATACTGTTCTACATTCAAATCATTAGTAGAAGACATGTAAAATTAACCTTTCTCGTTATCTCTCTTATATTCTAGAATATATTTACATTCATTTTTTTCCTTTCCTTTAGATTACGATATAAAACATTTATAAACTTATTTTTAGAAAATACACCAAAAGATGTATAAATATTTCTAGATAAAATTAAGTACATGTATTTTTCAGATAGTGATGATTTAAAAAAAAAATTCATATTTGCTAAGAATTGATCAAAACTGATTGTTAATATCTTCAACAGTTTTGTTTTTATTGTTTCATGCAAAACTACTCAAGGACTATCTGCACTAATTATCACTAATTCTGAAGTGAAAGGCTGTTATTTACACAATAATAGTGGAATTAACTATCAACTCACAAAACCTCCCATGGCTGAAAGGATGAGCATGTTTAGCGACAGATTTTGATCATGAAATCTCCAGAATTCAAGTGTCATAACCTAACAACCAGGCCATACCAGGCCTGTACAAGAGAGAGAGATAATCCAGTAAGAATATGTAAAAAAAACAAACTCTGAACAGTTTGGTTACTGGATTCACAGCTCTGTAGCAATAAGAACTGAGAAGTATGGATATATTATTCCCAACAAACAGTATCATAACACATAACGCCTCAACAAAACTTCCGCAACATCAACTGAATCACGAGCAGGGAAAATTTCCAAGTCAACTAGCTGTTTCTCTCTTTATTAAACATGAAAATAACAGCCAAACTGACAGACCTTCCCACTTACTCCCATAAGTTACTTTCTTGGTCATGCAATCATACCTAAACACTTATAATCATAGACTTACAGCTTCTCTAATCAATTTTTAAAGCCTACTTAAAAACAATATTCAGATTTTAAAGCAAATCTATAAAAAATATTAAAGATTATGACACAGTGTCCATAAGATCAAAAATCCTTTCTTATTCACCAAACACAAAAGAGCATTCTCCACTCGTGTTGATCACCGTTACATGTCGGACTGACAAATCTGTCTCTCAGCTAAACAAAGCAAAGCATATGGATTACTAAACACAATTAACTGCAGTGGCTTCTGATTTACAGACAACAGATAAAAATTATGTATCTTGTTAGAATATATGCTTGTTGGTCAAAATGGAAACAATTTCAATGTCTGCTAATAGTTAAAACTAACAATAACATATCGAAATCACTAGATATACATCAAAAAAGAAACAGACTAGACATCTCATAAATACTTTTAACTTTATGAGACTATTTTTACAGACAAAAAAAATAATACAACTTACCACAATGAACTGACATAAATAAGAGTAATTAGCACACATACTTTTATTCACATACACACAATAAAATTATGATTTACTGGAAATATAAGCCTTAAAATGTACTCAATGAAAGTTCCAAGCCAAAACTTAAATCTTAGCACAACTCATATTTTTGAGAAAAGAAAGTATAATTAGGAGAAAATAATTAAATTCAGAAGTTTTAACAAATTTGTATTTTTCACAAAATGTTAGAAGTACCAAAAAAATTGCATATTGTAAGAAAATTTACCATTCTTCTACAAATAAGCATCTTATAGGGTAATGAAAATTAAATATGCATTATAACAAAATCTTACATACCCTAATTCATGTTCTTACTGAATGCTGTGTGTGTGTGTCTAAGGAGAATATACCGTGTCTTTCTAATCCTAGTTTGTGGTTCATTGCTTACCAATGGTTCTTCATTTGATTTTTTTTTTCCTACTTTAAGTACAGATGCATTCAGTATATGTCAGTGGATACTGAGTGTAATCATAGAAGAATAAAGCTGTTTGCTGAGATGTTAATACCGCACTAATTCTTTAGCCATAAAGGGTTTGGTCCTTCACCTTATAAAGGGTTTATCACAAATCTAATAAATCACTTCAAAACTGCCTGACTGGCAAGTCATCATGAGAGTTATATAACTGCTAAATAGGGATAGTCAAAAATTATTTATCACATACAGACCTAGAACTGATGCAATTGATTTCTTTGTGCAGTATGAATTAAAAAACATTAAAAAACTGAAGCATAATCAAGTATGAAATGTTTGTCACGATATTAAAATAATATCGCAAAGATGGTATTTTCAAGCATCTTCCTGATTACCGATTAAGGAAGGGTTTGACTTTATCAGAAGAAATATTACAGGTTAAAAAAAATTCCTCATTTTGAAATATATATTAACAAAATAGGTTTCCCATTATTACACTTTTTAATAATCAACAGTGTTTCACTATTTATGACAATCCTGTCTGTTATGAGAATTTGTGACTCCAAGGCAGCATTGGTCATGTTACATTGCTTTTGAAGCCTTCTAAACAATATTCATTGGAGCAAATATCATATACTGAAATTAAATACTTCATATTTGAAACCACTCAATTTCCACAGATAATATCAAAAAATATTTGTAGTTTTCTTCAATTCTTACTCTTCTTTATAAATAATTTACCTCAGCATAAGAGTAAATGAAAATAACTAAAAATACAGGTACAATTTATGACATTTCTCAACTGCACAGAAGGCCTTACCAGTAGCTGTTCCCTCAGTATCTTTAGCTTCTCTCATCATTGGTGAGGTTAGTGTTACAGTTACTGTCACCTCTGGACTGGACTTGGCATGAACCACAATCGCTGCTTCCTCAACACAGAGCTTTACTTTGTAAAGTTATCTTGGTTTTCAATTCCTATTATAAAAAATGATCTCAGTAGAACATTTAAACATTATTAGAATTTTTTTTTCTTATTTTTACATCATATAAACATCTTTAATTCTTTTCAGTTCAGTGGACAGTTGTACACACAACTCAAAAGCAACATGCATTTGAAACTACAACAATTCATATAAAAACAACACAGAATGCTCTGAATCTAAAATCAGATTTTTTTTGTAACTTTACACTTCATAATGGAAAACAAACAAACTAAAAACAACAAACTATGTGAAATCGCTGTATAGTTTGCCATTAAGATATACACCCATAATCATTCACCTGAATGCCAGGTTAGACAGTAACTTATTAGCAATAATACAATCACAAGTTTAATGATGTCATATGCTAGCCTACTTTGTTGAAAAGAATATTTTCAATAAAATGTTTCTTTCTCATTGTAAGTGCATCAAAATCACATTTTTTCTCTGAAGTCATGTAAGCAAGTTTGCAGACATCATGCAAACTAAACAATTTGACAAAGATAAAAACTATAAGGCTACTTTAAACATTTCCATTTTGTAAATTTGCCTGAATCTTCCAAATAATTTACAACAAAAATACACAGTTTTGAGTAATCTTAAATAACTCTTTGACAAATAACAACTGGAATCACTTAGCTGTTCTTACATCAATTTGTTTTGAAGGTTGTCGGCTACTCTTTCCAGTAACGTATGTCATTGGTTTTCTTGCACACATGACCACAAGCTGAACTGAAGTTTCCCGTGAGCAACAAGCCTTTGCTAAACCCCTACACGATGACACCTTTCAAGCACACACTGTGAATGAGCTGATTGGTCAGATTCCTCTTTCTCCCTTTTGCTGTCACAATAATGAACAATATTCATTTATTACAAGCTGCTATTTTGCTCATATCAAAAAAAAATTCCTGTCCTATCATAAAATTAAAAAATGAACACACAGTAAACATTTGTGCTTCCATAATAGCTTTTCATTACAAATTATCTAACTTAGTGTAGTTCAAAATCATAACTTTTTGTTAGAAAAAAGTACACAGTATAATTTCTTTAATGTCTTGTCATATCAGTAAATTCTAATACAAATATAGCCCACAAATGCATCTCAGAACAGCTGGTATGGGTACTAACACTTATTGATAAGGAAAGAACAATGTTTCAACCTTCCTTCAAGTGAGTTTCTCATCATCAGGAACAGTCCACAAACTTAAAATTACAACAGCATCCATTTTAAACAAGTAAATGTATACAAAGCACTGTCATACTAAATATATCTTCTGTGGTTATTTCATGCTTAAAATTAGTACATAAGTACCAGGAGTGGTATAAAGACTAATTAAAACTAATAAACAATTTCAAATTTAACCCAAAATGAAAGTATGGTATTTTGCTAAATGGATAAATGTCCCATCAAATCTAGGAAAGCATAAATAAATTAAAGGGGTAGACAGAGTGTATTATATGGAGAATTTTGCTTCAGTTGGAAAGGTCAAATGCTGTGGGGGTTAAGAATTACACAAAGTGGAACAGCTCTGTGTGATAGTCATCAGTCTAGCTGAGCAGATACAGCTATTCACTCCCACTATTTATTTCTGAAACCTTCTACAAAATACCCAGTCATTATACAAACGCTTAGACCATTTCATTTTTTGACCCCTTTTATGCCTTATTGTTTTTAGCTACAGGCACCCCACATTTGCTATTCTGATAACATTAGGGGTATTTTAGAAATCTTGCACTTGCAGGTCAGCTTTGGAAATGACAACCGTAATACTTTTGTGAAGTTTAGAATGACTAGTTAAAGATTTTTGATGAAATGTAATGCATTACTATTAAACCTCATTAAATGTGTGTATTTCATAGCAAAGCCACATTGGGTTATCTGCTGTGTCCACAAAGAGGGAATGAATCCTTGATTTTGGCATTATAAATTCAAAGTTTTACCACTGTACAACCAGCAGATAGACTGCATTAAAAAAATTTGACAACAATTTCTAGCAAAATATAGTATTGTTACAAATAACCCTAAAAAAAAAACACAGATATTAACCTTTTCAGAATTGTTCACACAATCATAAAATAAGCAGTACTATTGTTCTTCACACATTTTTTACTTAGTATTAAAAGTAAAGTAAGGTGTAAAAATTAGAAACATTAAGTTATATAAGGTAAGAATGAATAAACAATTATAATAAAAAAAATTCATGAGGTAGGCTCAGGAGTTAACATTATCAGCTATGCATTCAACAGGATTTACTAGGCAGAATATTAGTTAGACACTAAATATAAACACAGATGCAGACTACAAGCCATAACCTATTTAATCATTCTAAAGAGAAAAAGGATAAGTGAAGTTTATTTGTATTTTTTATGCTTTTTACAAGGTCACCCAAACAAACCAGATATTTAGTTAGGTAAAGAAAGTAACAATAATGCAAATATTATAATTCTAACTTTGTCCTTTCCAGTTCTTAATCAAATCCATTCTTTCCAATGATTAATCATATATTTATACCTTTAATATAATATTTAACAAACATCTGTAACATTAACTTTTAATTACTATGATGTCTCATATATTTCCAAA
>NC_134826.1:14498380-14584762 GCF_004210375.1 Tachypleus tridentatus | reverse complement strand
TAATAAGTTTCTGAAGTTACCAATATCATGCTTTTATTATATTCAGTCTTTAGTTGAATAAAAGTTTATAAGATGCCTTGAATCAATACACTCAAGTCTGTATGTTTTTACCCTGATTAAAGTGATTAATGTTCACTTGTAATGGTGTGTTCAACAAATATTGATATAGTGACACCTCAAAATATAATAAAGAATTATTTATTGCATATTTTATGATTGATCAAAGATTGTCCATAAGCAAAAAAAAATAAAATTATGTAGCATCTTATATTATAATAGCTTTTGCAGAACATATCTTGTCAGAAAAAGAACAGATTTGATCATCAAAGCAACTTCCAGTTAAAAATAATTTTGGTAAAACATGTCTTTTGTAATTCAAGTTTTGTTATTGTATCTCGTGTCAACTATGAAAATGCAGTAATTAAAAATAAGTGTTGTGTTTTGAATAATATTCCAGTTTTGGTGGAATACAACTTTTCTAGTCAGTCCAAGATCTAAATTGATCCTACTGTATTAACTATTCAGAAATGTGACCATGTACATTTATAGTACATAAATTATAACTAACACAAGCTTTGTGTTTGAAGCATATTGCAGTATGCCTTCATTATAAAATTTCTTATTTGTGCATTTATGTTTAAACTGTAAAAGTTGGAATCCTTAGTTTTCTAATAGTCTCCTTCCCACAGATACTTTATCATAATTTTCAAATCATCATTTATCAATAAATATCAATTGTACTTTTGTTTTAAGACATATCAAGTGTTGCAGAAAATATAAAGAGTATGAAAACTTTAATACATAAATTCAAATTTGAAAAACAATTCTTTAATGGTAAAAGCTTGTCTTACAAAATTCATCCTCGTGCCAAATTGTACAATAAAACAGAACATCTATTAAACTGCAGGATTTCTGTTGTTAACATCTGGTAAAATGGCATTCCAATGAATTAATATTTTTATCAGAGTTCCAATTGGAAAATGTTCTTGTGTAACCTTTATCTTGATAGACTTCAGCCTTTTCTGTATATTTGTGCACTCCAGAATTTTTGTTAAATCATGATTTGTAGTTCTTTGAAGATGTGTGTTGGCCATAATACAAATATGCACTCCAGTTTGTGTGTTTAGTGTAGTAGAATTCCAGTTCATCTATATGTATCTGTAATTGTGAGCTTGTATGTCCTACAGATATGTAATCTTTAACTCTTATTACAAAAGAAAAAATTATTTATCAAGAGTATTATTGTATGTGTAACTTTTTTGTTGTTGCTGTTCATTTACCATTTTAATTAGTGAAATTTTGGGAAAGTAAATATCCTACAATTTGAAAAGATATTCACTGTGTAGTCCTGATTCATAGGAAATGAGGTTTGAATGATATTGTTTTCCAAAATAGATATTATATTGTAGCTGTTAAACCCTCTGCTCATAGTATTAATTATTACTTCAATAGATAGGTGTGACTGTTTACATGAATGTTATTAAGTTTTGAAGAAATTAGCTTCAGAAAGGAAGCAATGGCTCTTATTTATTGCAGTGCACAGTTATTGTTCTCAGTTTGAAATATTTGAACATCTGCATCAAATGCAAGTGTACTTAATACAGAATGTGAAATAATACAATTTATTGAGAAAATGTGGTTTGTTTCTCATTTATTTATTTTACTAATGCTATTACAGTCTACTACTAACCTCTGATATATAGAAGTGTTGGGACAAAGTGTTCATAGCTAAATAATTTCTGCATCTGTCATCTCAGCAGAAAACACCCTAAACCGTCACACTGCCTCTCCTGCTTCATGGTAGGTGCTACACATTGAGATAAGTATCTTTCACCTTTCTTCCACTGGACGTACAACCTATGCTTTGAACTTTTCTGTGTCTTCCTTCTATCCTGAGGGCTACATAAACAAAGATACTTAACATCAGTATCATTGAGTTTAGGTGTTCTGTCTCTTTCTTTCTTATTTTCAAATTTACCTGTCTCAGTCTTACAGTCTAGGGTATACTTTACAGCATTTGGGGAGCATTTCAAGTCTGCACCAATTTGTTGAACAGTTCAAACAGCATCACACATAAAGCTTTCAGGCTAACTCTCTGCTTTACTGTAAATTCTCTTCCCATTTGGGCCATGGCATGATAACAAAACTTAATATCTAGTGTTAAACCCTATATCAAGGTTTATTTGTAGAGTGCTATTAAATTGATTTCTTCTGGCATGTATCAGTACCACACGGTAACTTCTTTCTACACAGTTAAGACACTGAATGAGGTACTGTGACAGGTATTTCAAACCCTAAATTTGATCAGTGTGTTCAGTCAAGCAAAACCCTTAGGACATGCCTTTGGTACAAGTATATGGGAATTTTAAAGAATAAGTGTTGTAATGCTAGTGCATTTAATTGTCAACAGGGATCAGTGAAGCATTACCATAGTGTTGGAATGTACATTCTATAATGGCATAGAAGAATTAGCCCCATAAAAATGGAATGGCAAAATATTTTCTTGTCCTAACAAATTTGCACGATACTGTGCTTATTTAATACATTATTAATTGTTTGTAAATGGCATATCACAAAAACAAAAGTTGGACTTGGGTATGTTTCAACTGATCTTTACATATTGCTAGGCTATATTACTATAAATATGAAAAACTTCTTTAACATATCTTGAAAAATGCCTGTATGACACTATTAATCCAGGATAATTTGTGTGAATCAATATGATTTTCAAGTGTAAGTTTCTTCATAGTTATAAATACAGTTTTTTTGCTAGAGAGTCAAACATGGTGTACGTTTATAAATTACTTGTTTATGGATAAAGTTTCTAGTGTATTGAGATAACACATTCATTAGTTTCTTGATTAAAAGCACCTTTCACATTTATTTCATAGAAGTAAAGAACAAATACAAATATTATAATTAATTAAAGGTTGAATATTATTTTTCCCAGTGTTATTAAGTTTATAAAATTATCAGAAATGTGGCTGTTCTCAAAAATAAGAACTTTACATATATAATGATATATAAAAACTCCAATTAACAAGTCAAATATGGTTTTTAAAACTAAACTACAATTTCATTTTCTGAAAAATATAATTATCATATGATAATGACAAAATTGAGGAATCTGAAGGAAAAACATGCACACTTTTGATGTTTAATAATAATACTAACACACATAACAGTTGCTGTCATTTAGCATTTGAACTTAAAGGTAAGCAGTGTATTTCACTTTCCATTTTTAGTACACTGATAATATGTTATACCACCGTCAACATTTACTTTCTCAATTAAACACTTTCTAACAAACTACACAGATCTGTCTGTCACAACAGCCTTTCCTTAACAGTTTCGAAATTTGTAATTTACGTCTTGGTTAGTAGACTTAAAAGTTATACTGAAATTTATAACGAATTTTATCAATTATTTTTTACAGACAATAAGACACTTCAGTAGTCTAATCTTTGATTCCAACCTACCACCACTAGATGAAAGTTCATGACTCTACAAAATTATTTAATTCATTTTTGTTTCCGAATGAAATATATAAATATATTCATGCTGTTTACGTGAAGACCAGTCCTACGTATAAACTTATTCCTAAAATCTGGGTGTTTATTCCAGGCAATGGATAGAACACAAATAGTCTATTGTGTAACTTTGCAGTTGTATAACTGCAATCATGTTTTATACTACATATAGCTCAGGGATGGCCAAATCGCTTAACGTCAGAGCCACATACAATAGATGTTTGAGAGCCGCAAGACATAAACAAATATAACACACATATCTTGTTACATAAATTGTATGTAAATAATAAATACATATACGTAATAATATTTATTCGTGTATGTAGTTTTTAAACTGTTAATTTGTATTAGTTTCAATAACCACAAAATACACATATATATACCAAATGTTTTCAAAATCCTGGCTGATTGTTGCGTTAACTGTATTGAGCGTATTTGATACGGTAATGAACTACGGAAACATTTAAGAAAAATAGGCAAATTTGCATATTATTAACATTACATGAGAGTGCCAAAAATAAAAGGGTTAAATACAGATATTTTTAATGATATTTATTTGTCTTAGTAAATATCTAGTCGAAATATGGATGAAAATATGTAAAACAATAAAATCAGAGATATTTTAATCAGGTACCACCTTACAAAATTTTAGTCTTGTCATAATATTTTTCTGACACAAACAGACATTTATACAATTATCAGGCTATTTACTGCTTGTAGAGGCCTCGTGAGTTTTCTTCTTGGTTATGAGGCGTTGAAATTCCGGCTGATATGTTATCAAGGGTGTACGAATTAGCTCCGTCTGATGTTGATTTGCTAGCATTACACGATCCTTCGACTTCACCAACTTCTTTACAGAGTACAGTGATTCGCAGCAGTATGTTGTGCTGAAAATTGAGATGATTTGCATACTGGTTTTCTTCAGTTCAGAATATTTTTTTCTGGAACTTGCTTCCAGAACTCAATTGTAGAATGGCATTTATTGATCACCTTTAGAGCCAGGTTCTCCTGTAGTTGTGTTAGTTCAGTTTCCATTGATTGTGTAATCAGATATTCGAAAAGTGGACAACCATCATTGATCACATGAACCACAAATGGATTTACAAGAAAGGCGAAGCAGAGCTGCAGGTTCTGCAAGTCTTCAAACCTCTCTCGGAAATTATGAAGCAGTTCCTGCAATTTATCTTTGTATTCTTCCAATTTGTGGCCTTTTATTTCAATATCAGGGAATGTATTTACTCTCCTTTTGAGATTGGGAAAGTAACTGAAGTTTCTTAACAATATATCTCTTTGAAAAAGTCTTATTTTATTCTGAAAGCTGTAAATTGTCTGAATAAGATCAGAAACAATATTATCCTTCCCCTAGAGTTCCAAGGTGAGAGTTTGTATGTGATTAATTATATCAGTAAGAAACATAAGATCTTGCTTCCATTCATTATTTTCCAGTTGAGGATAGAATCTGTTCTTTTCTTCAAGAAAAGTAATAACAGGCTCAACAGACTCACAAGCCTATTTAAGACATTCCTGGTTGACAGCCATCTCACAATGCAATAGAAAGAGACATCACTGGGTTTGTCTTCAAGCTCCAGTTCTTCAATAGAATTTTTGAACTGTGGTGGGTCTTCCCATTTAAGCGTATGAAATTGACAATTTCAAGAACAAATTTCATAACATCTTCATACTTTAAGTATCTGGCTGCCAGGTGTATAATGAAAATGGAGAAATTCTGGAAAGCTGGGATCACTTTTCATAAGTGAAATTAATCCTACATTTTCCCCATCATTGCAGGTGCTTCATCTGTTGCAACACTGACGAGTTTATCCAGTGAAATATCAGCATTTGTTAAGGCTCTGTCAAGCATATTTTTAATGTCAACACCACGAGTTGTTTCTTTTAGTGCCACTAAGTCTAACATCTCTTCTTTCACAGTTACATCAGAGGAAACATAACAAACAAATACCGCCAGTTGTGAGTTGTCTTGGATGTCTGTAGATCGTCAAGGGCTAAGCTGAATGCAAGGAAATCCTTTAAGTTTTTTGCCTGCAACATCAGCACTGGTCTGAGAGATATGTCTCTCTGTAGTGAGGCGTGAAGCTGGTGATTGTGCTATTAGTCGCTGAAGTTTGGGGTTATTTGAATCTAACACTGCAACAACTTCAGATTTTTCCTTCCTAAATTCACCATCAGAATATGGATGTTTAGCATGAGCAATATTCCATGATATAACAAAACTAGCTTTAGTCATTGTATCAACTTCCTTACAGAACGTTGGCAACAGTGTCCGCTGACTACTTAGTGACGATTTTAACACAGTTAACTTAATTTTTCCGTAATTATGATTTAGATAGATAATTAGACGAAAATTTTTTTGCGATTTGTTTCATAGTGGCGTTTTAACTTACTGGCTTTGTAATGACTGAGTAACACATTGCAGATAAAATATAAAAGTTTACCTCTTTTAATGGTGAATGCAAAATCTTCCTTCACTTTGGCTTAAAATTTCTGTTTTCATCTTCATATTGTCGCTTCATACAATTTGATGACGCCATTTTTCTTCACAAAATTTTCACAGACACTTCTATAAAATTAAAGTGAAAAGTAACAATAACTTCCACCATGCGCAACGTAACCAAATTCTACAGCGTCCAGTAACGCCAACGATCTACTTTCGATACTCACAGTCGGTAAGTAGCACATACATAATCCATTATGTAGCTTTAGGCACAACAGTGAACAAAATATTTTAAGTGCTTTGTAATAGTTAAGAGAATTTTCAGCAATTTTATTACTCACCATACAATAACCTTAATTGATACGGGTGTGTGAATAATGTTGTGACATGAAGCCTAATTCATTATTCGATATTATACAGCGGACCAGCTGCTTGAAAGCATATTGGTGTCTGGTTTATTTTCTTTTTCAACGAAGGCCCTCAAATGAAATATTTTCTTTTCAGTTTTACTTTTTTAGTGCTTTGTTTGTATATACCGAGTTATTAATGATGGCCAGTGACCACGAATGCATTACTTAATCATGAAATAAGAGAAGAAAGCAAAGTTAAACTTAGATCTTGTATTAATATAACTCATATTAGTTATTTATATTTACACCGACGTAAAACCACGACGTATGTTTTAAGTTAAAAAATGTTTGTTGACGAAGTATTAAATGATTTTGTTTCCGTCTCGTAATTTGTTATCGTTGTGAACAATTATCAATGTAATTGATTATTGGTTAACGTTATTACGTTAGGTCTAAGATTAGTACCTTTTAATTACACATTTGGGTGTGAAAATTTAAATAAATTTCAACTACCTGAATTGTAAATAAAAGTGCAGTAGCTGTTTCCTAATTGTTTAACCTTGGTTTCACTTCAAATATTGGAAACATCTCCTTCACCTATAGTAATTGAGACCACATCATATTTACTTGATAGAAATTAAATGAAAACCCGAACGCTTTCGAAAGGTGAACTTTTATTCTTCAAAGACCAAACGAAGAGACTTTTTCATACCTATTTTTATAAACTGATTAGTATAACATATCTTTTTCAATCAAGCTCCAGGAGTTAACTTTCCACATACACTCTCGCCATCGGCTACATTGTACCGGAAACGAGACGCTTAAAATAGTATACAGGTAAATAAACAGTCAGACAAATTGAAAATAATACCATGAACTTATTTACTTGATACTGTATGGACATTTTTTATTGGACGTAAGTGCCCTCACACGTTTGTCAGCAGAATTCATAAATAGAGCATGATAGTTGAAAAAACTGAATATTTAAACTTGAAAAAATATCTGAATTCTCAATAAAGATCTGAACAAGTATTGTAGATGATATTATAGATAGACTCTATTGATTATGATGTTTAGTTTCGTCTTGAAATTTCGTGAGTGTGAGCCTGTATATCATAGAAAAATCATTATCTGTAGTTTCTAGACGTCATAGTTCAGTGGCTTTGGTATATGTGTTGTTGAAAGGATTTATTGACGATAGAATCAATAAAGTAATTCTGGAAGGAGTTAAGTTTTAAAACAGATTTAAGTATTGATCGAGTGACTGTAACTGTAAAAGTTCCAGCGAACTAGTGATACGATCTGCACGAGGCTTAAAGTTTTCTTTGAAGTGAAATGGAGCAAATCTGTTAAAGTATGGTAAGGTTTAGGTGAGTTTCTGATAACAACATATATTCTTGTTTGTTGAACACCTGTGTTAAGAAATGGTAGGGCAGAGCAATGTAGGGGTTCACAGGTAAACTTGATGTTAACATGTTTAAAGTTCAAATAATTTATAAATTTAAATAATTGAACTTCATGTTTTGTGTATTAAAAGTATGTCATCAACATAGCGATGGTAAATAAGTGTTTTGACCTCAATAGAGCAATCCATCAGCCAGTTATTCTCATGAAAGCACATGAAAACATTAGACACTACAGGTGTTAAGCTAGACCCCGTGCTGACTTCATTATTCTGTTCATTAAATACACCAATGAACCGAAAAACAGAGTTTTGTGAAAAAAATTCTAGCAATTGTCCGAAATAATTTCTACTTAGACCAGTAACCCTGTTTTTGAAAATAAGGTTAATGTAAAGATTCATAGTCTCATAGTGAACATAGATCTAGCATCTAAACTGTCAAAATAAACAACTTCATCAAACCTAAAATTTTTAACATTATCAGAAACACCAAAGCAATTTTTTAACTAACCAATGAGTAAAACAGTTGAAAACTAATGTAATAATTAGGAGAGTTCCTAGCTAAAGACAGCCTACGTTGCAAACAGTGGGTCTAACAGAGCAACGAGATTCTTAAATCAACTCTAATGTCATTATAAGTATTATCGACCTTTCTAAGTAGGAAAAACCAACGTCCTGGACGCTAATACTATACGTCTATCAACTGGACAAAGTGAAAATTTACTTTTCGGCAAACACATTCACTTGATGCCAATAATACAAACACGATGGAGATTGTTCTAAAGAAATTTAATTTGTTAAAGACGTATGAAACAATGAAGTTTGAAGACGATTTAAATTAGTAATGGAGAAAAAATTGTTACATGTTTGAGATGGCAACAAAAATACAATCTGGCTAAGTCTTATCATCGTCACATATCCAGATCTTGTTGAAAAATTACACATTTTTCAGTATGTTTAACTTGAAATAAATTTATCTTGTCTCCAATTCAAACCATCTTCAAAATTTATTTTATTGAAATCTACTGAAATTCAGATTAGGTAAGGTTACATATAAAAACAAACAAAAAACAACCAAGAACTGAACTAGACATAAGTTTAAATTATTTGGATTGTTAATACATGGAAATTATACATCTCACCATCTGTACCAGTTCTTGCTAAAAGCTACTATAATTGTTTGTTGTTTGGAAAGTGACTACGTCCGTTACATATTTGTTAGTACTATTAGTTATTACGCATAAAATAGTCGTTAGTGTTTCTAACAAAACTTCCAAAATACTAAACCCTAAGTTATTATTATTATTAGGTTTTGATCAGCTCCGACTATTATCTACTTTTGGCCTAGAGTGTAACTATCAAACGGCATATTGGCATGCGTGAGGAACAAAACGCTAAAAGTTTCGATACCCGTGGTGGGCATAGCAAAGACAGTCCATTGTGTAGCTTTGTGCTTAATTAGAAACAAATAAAAGGATCGAGTGTAAACTAAAGATTTAATTTTAAAATTCCATATTTTCCAAAAAAATGAACTACTGTGCGAAATGAAGCGATTGAACTATGTATTATAAACGTATTTCTAAATATAACTCCAGGCACTTTCACCTTTTTAAATACCAATCGTCCTTGGATATTTTCTTAAAATAAAATAATTTCCCATTAACAGTTTACAGATTTCTTTTCCACCGGTAATTTGGTATAATGGAAGAACACGCGGAGTGCTTAAGCAAAGCCTACAATGGCTTAACAACCTCCATTATCCTAAAATAGTCGCAAAACGCTTCATGGATTATTCATGAGAACAAATTTCACACAGCTGGTATGACTATATTAACACATGAATCTGATGTTTTGGCTAAATACTTAACATTTTTGGCAATTTCTGAATGATGTGATTTTATACAATTAGGTATGTATGTAATAAAAATTTGATTATATTTTTATGTTGTACAAACTACGTATGTTATTATTACATGTTATCTCTTTGTATGTTTGCTTGCGTTTTATACAATTAAAAATACATTAGTGTTTTTTATGTTGTCATTTCTTCAATGCACTATATTGGTTATACTGGGCAACATTTGTTTTCTCTGTAACTACAGAGCGTTCGGAAAGTCACTGTGCACTTATACATTTATTAACAGACATGTTTCAATGTAGAATACAGGAGGTAAATATGAATGACAATTATAAACAATGTTGAAAGTGACCCCCGTTGGATCAATACAGGCTTGGATCCTTCTTAATTTGTTTCTAAACACCGCTATCAGTTGCTGGCTTGAAATAGACTGAATAAAATATGATTATAAAACTGCACAGTGACTTTCAGAACACCCTGTAGAAAACTTCAACTGTTTTTCAGTAATTTGACGGTGATGATTTTAAAAATCGTGTTGAAAACTATTGATTTCCTCTAGTTCTCGAATTATGACAGATATATTCAAAATATTCTTATGTATCGTGAAAATAACATTTTTAATAAAAAGCAGGAACATTTCATCAGTGAGTATAATAAGGCCATATACTGATGATGTTCAAGTGATGTTCAGAACGTTCATCGTGTTATTATTGTTTGTTACAAATATCTACTGGACTTGTTACATCTTTTGTGTATGTTTTCAGTTTCACGCCGTATTAACCAATAGCATCATGTAACAAAATTTTTACTTTTTTTTGTTCCTGGGTAGAACGTGTTATTTCCCAGTTGCTTATGCCTAAAGTAAATGGAAAAGACCTATTCTACTCTTCAAACTTTTCTTTTGTGACCTGGGTAATAAAATTTTCAAATTTACCCATTTTCCAAAACATTTCAGGTAGATTCAGTGCTGAGTAGCTAATAGAGAATTTTTTCGAACTTACAAGAATTTTCAAGAACTTTCTAAAATGTTCTAGAAGTTACAAGAATTTTCTAGAATAAGTATCCGTCTCTTTCTGGTTCATTCGGTGCACCTCAAAGAGGAATACAACAGCGTCAAGACCTTGCTAGAAGTCTAGAAGTATGATGAGTATGGCTGGGAGGTTATCGAAGACTTCAAAATGGTGACATTCTTGATGAGTCTCCAAGGAAGCTTTACCAAGTTTCACTGTTATCTTTGCCTTTGAGACAGCAGGGACACCGCAGCGCACTACAACCGAAAGTACTGGCAACAAAACTGACTTCTGTGTGGGGAGGCACAATATTAAGTGTGTGCCACTAGTGGACTTCCAGAAGGTGTTGTTCCCACAATTGCACATAAAATTGGGTCTTATGAAACAATTTGTCACAGTGTTTGATAAGGAGTCTGCAGTACCTTCGAGACTTCTTCCCTAAGCTGTCTGAGGCAAAAAGTCAAAGCTGGCGTCTTCGTTGGACCACAAATAAAAAAAGATCCTGGAGTGCACAGAATTTGCCAAGAAGTTCAGTTGGAAGAGAGGAAAAGCTTGGGGTAGCTTGGTCGCAGTGGTTCGGGGCCTTTTGGGCAATCACAAGGCCGAAAATTATATGGAACTGGTTGAGGCTCTGGTGAAGAACTACGGCAAAATGGGCTGCAGGATGCCCCTGAAAGTCCATATCCTTGACGCTTATCTTTATAAATTCAAGGAGAACATGGGAACATACTCAGAGGAGCAAGGCGAGTGCTTCTACCAAGATATACTGGACTTTGAACGCCGCTACCAAGGAGCGTATAACGAAAACATGATGGGAGACTATATTTAGGAACTGATATGTGAAAGTGATTTACATTACAGTCGCAAGTCTCGAAAAACTACTCACTTCTAAACATTTTTATAGCTTTAGTATAAATGCATGTACATCCTGATTTATATGTTGTTTTATTTAGAACTTATGTAAATGAAAGTGTGCAAATTTGCCCGTTTTTACATAAAAAATAGGTTAATTACTAAATTTCATTATTCAGGTCTCAAAAGCAAAGTTTGAAGGGAATAATGGCCATTTTCTGTACTTATACAACATAAGCAATTAAGAAATAACCCATACTATCCAGGAACAAAATTTGTGTAGCATAGTGTAGTAATCTCCTAACATCGCAGAATTCTATTGATTTTGATATCGTTGTTCAATTGTAAAAATATTTCGGTGAAAGCAGTCACCGTGCTCATCGCTCACGGCACCGAGATCATTTGGAAATCAGTCTTAGTGGGAGGGTAAGGAGTACAATTTTAGTGACATCCTGGACCTAATTGTTCTGTAGTTATAGAGGATGTCATTAATCATTCCAGTTTTCATTTCTGTGATTTTCGAATAAATTTTTGACAACCAGTTTAGTTTGTAGGCAGAAATTGTTTTGTTTTGTTTTTATTTAGTAATGTTTCAAAACCGTCATCCATTAGAACTTCTCGAATCTGTGGCCCAACAAAGATATCCTTTTTCATTTTTGCTTCACTGATTTTGGAAACTTCTGAGAAAGATATCTGAAACCATTACTATCTTTGTTTGTTCCTTTTACATAATTTTTTGTGAGTCCAAGTTTAGTGTGAAATGAGGGCAGAATCACATTTTAAAGGTTCTCTAAAAGTTGATACTTAATATTCTGTTTTACTTGTCATTCCCTCTTTTAAAATAATTTCGGCTATCTCAGAGACACAAAAACAACGTTTGGTACACCCACTTTGTAAGCCTAGCAAGACTGCAATAACTTTTAGATCACCTCATATGTTCCACTTATGGTGATCACATTTGATGATCGCAAGCAAAGCCTACATGTTTTGATAGGTTTGTTCAAAGCATGAGAAACAGGAATTGATGGCTTACTGTTCCAATTATTCAAAAGTACAGCTTTCAGACTAGTTTTAGATGAGTTGATAAGATGTCTTCACACTTGAAGATGATGTTCAATACCTAATTCTTTCATCAGTGCTTCAACATTTGTACAAAAACACAAAGTATCTTGCATGCTGTAGTGAAAAGCAAGACCTTGATGACAATTTTGGTAAATTAAAACTCTTATTTCTGGAGCTATTAATTTCCATGGTTGTAAACTTGAACCAAGAAGTTCCCCATGTTGTTTTGATAGAGGTCACTAATCAGATCAATTAGCTCTTCTTGTGTGATTATATGAGACAGTCTATGTTGAGGTGTTACATAAATAAAATTACTAAATGAAGAGGATGAAGTCAATTCATTGTCTTCTTCACAGGATAATTCTTTTGTTTCCCAAATCGCTAGTGTATGTGGCAAAGGAAGATCATCCACGTGGAGTATACTGGTTTTATTACAGATGCAATATTTGAATACTTAATGTCTTGTTTAATTTTGTCTTAATATCAAGAACATTAGTCATGCAAACATAATGGTCAGTTAGAAGATCTCTGGGAACTGCAAATGACATATTTGTTTTATTCTTATTCATTTATTGTGTCAAGCCAGATGTAGATACTGTACAACATACATGTGGAACTCTTGGTCATAAATTTTAAACCAAAAATGTGGGAGTAAACTACATTTACCTTGTGTGTGGGACGTGTTTCTCTCGTAAAACTGTTCCATATTTTTCATAAATGTAGTAGAAAATGTTTCGGTTATTTTCGTACTGTCGGATATTACTTGAAATGGTAGTAGCCAGCATTTTAAATTATTTTCCAAAAATATAAAACAAGTTGTGATTATAAAGTAGAATTTAAAATATTTTAAAAAGAAAGTTTTGTAGAGTTTGATTATATCGTGGGCATGATGCTAAGAAAAAAAACGAACTTTGTTTAACTGTGCGCGGAGCAAAGCGAAGTGACCAACTGAGTTAATGAGAAGCAACTGAGAGAGAGACGTCTGACTCCGTCTCTTTTATGCTGAGTTTAAACATTTCTAGAATATTATAGCAAACTGAACACGTGAGGGTTTTGTGATTCCAAGGCGGACCAGGTGATCGTGAAAGTGAAGCAACATTGGTGCAATTCGCTACAGTTCTATCGAGAACAATATATTTGGAATATTACACCAATACAATGCAGTCATTCTTTAAAGTTATCCAAAAGGTATACCTTTTACCCATTAAATTGTTCAAGTAAACTTAATTTCACAACACAAATCCATTGTACTGAGTTGATTGCATGGTATTTCATATAGTGCTGATAAAGGTTTTAACTATATGCTACAAGAACTCAAAATAAAGTGGTGGATAATAGATTCTAAGTACATTTTTTGAAATCAGCGCCATCAGATTGCCCAGAATTACTTTAGTTTTCTCCAGTAGCAAATGTTATCTGTCTTAGAGTTCAATTAATTTAATTGTCAGTAGATGGCGCTAAGAGAAACCGTAACGGATGCTAATTTGATGTCTGAAATTTCTTTGTTTAAGTCAGTGGTTCTTAACCTTTTTCAGTGTTTGCACCCCTTTCAAATCAGTAATAATTTCTCGCACCCCCTGGAAACTTAAATATAAAAAAGCTAAAAATACAAAGTTGATGTAATCAAAATTTTTTTTAATCTTCATACATACAGCATACCTTTTTTCAAGACAAAAATTCAGGGTACGTAATGAAAAATTAATTTCAATTTTGTTAATGATGTTTTTATTTAGCCTGTAATGCACAGTAAACTTAGTGACTTCGTTGCTGCTGTTTTTTCTCTATGATGGCATCAAATCTTGGCGTCTTTGTACTAAGTGCCACTCGCATGTCATGTTCAGAATTCAGCCGATTTCTGCATTTTGTTTGGATGTGAAGTAGACAAGAAAATCCTTGTTCACACAAGTAAGTAGTTGCAAATGGTACCAGCACTTCAAGAGCTTTCTTCGCTAATGCAGGGTATGCTTCCAGCTGAGAAGCCCAGAAGTGTTCCAGCTGACTATTGGTGAACTCCATTTGGATTTCACGATTGTGTCTAAGGTCGATGAGATCTTCCTTGATGCCGCTGACATCTTCCAAATTCTGCATGAAAGGATTCAGGATCCAGTTGTCATAGGTTTGCAGCTCTCCACACGAGAAGTAACCCTCAAATGAAGTACGCAGCATCTGCATATGTTCAACAACTTTTGCAACAAAGTCTGGATGCAGGGTAGAATTTTCTGTGACTGTCTCTTCCAGGCAGGAAATTTGCCAAATTCCCCATCTTCACACGCTTTATCCACAAGACAAGTTTTTCTTTGAATGCAGCCAATTTCGCTTGCAGTCACAATGTTGAGTCCCCTTCCTTGCAGAGAGATTGAGTTCATTGAGAGCTAAAACACATCAGCCAAATAGGCAAGCATCTGAACAAAACTAGGTTCTTTGAAATATATAGCCAGTTCTTGTACCCTTTCACGGAGAAACTGATGAATTTCTCCTCTCAGTTCAAACACACGAAACAGCACACGACCACGTGACAACCACCTCACTTCAGTGTGGTACAAAAGAACAGTGTGTTCCTGACCCATTTTCTCACAAAGTGACTGAAACAATCGATGATTCAAAGCTCGGCTGCGAATAAAGTTTACAACCTTGACACAAATATTCAGAGTTTTCTTGAGATCTGGGGGCAATGTCTTTGCTGCAAGAGAGTGACGATGAAGAAAGCAGTGAGTGATTTTCAGATTAGGAACTTCTTTCCTCATTAATGCAGCAAACCCAGAACGATTGCCCAGCATTGCTGTTGCACCATCTGTACATATTGAACCAATTTTGTCAAGGTGAAGTTCGTTTCTTGAGAAAAATTCTTGTATTTTGTTAAGCACATCTATAGCTTGTGCAGTTGTCTTTAAGGACTGACAGAAAAGGAAACTTTCTTCCACTTTTTTCTCCTTCACGTAACGAACTACTGCCAATAGCTGACAACAGTTGGATACATCTGTTGATTCATCCACTTGTAGGCTAATCTTAACTGGACTAGCCTTGATGTCAGCTACAACTTGTTCCAGGATGTCAACACTCATGTCGATGATTCGGTTATGGATTACATCATTTGACAAAGACACTTGTTGGAGTTTCTTCTCAGCTTCCTTGCCGAGAACAATCTTTGCCATTTCAAGGGCACATGGCTTGATCAGTTCCTCACCAATTGTATGGGGTTTCTTTGATTTAGCAATCTGGTATGCAACTTCATAAGAAGCACGCAGTAAAGGTTTCTCTGTTGGCGAAAATCCATAAGTCGGCAATGTGCCAACCTGATCAAACCTAGCTCTTTTGACCCTTAATGTCACAATGTCATTTCCTGCATCCCTGCCACCATGTTTGTTCTTGAAATGCTTTGGAGTTCGCATTGGAGAAGAGTGTGCTGCACAGGATACACTGTGGACGTTGTGTCCCATCCTTCTCTGTAGTACAGGTGAAACCAAACTTGACATATTCGTCATTCCACTTTCGTTTCTTCGACATATTGCAGACAAATCTGGAAAAAGAAACACATTCATGTGTAGGTGTTTTCTTTTTTTTTTATGAATTATGTCTAAAATATGTGATGGAGAGACTGAAATACCTGGTTTAATCAGTAGATTTGTAGGCATGACAATACATTCTATGAAAATATTGTAACGGCTACACTGCTACAGTGATGATGTATGTTATGTAAACAACCCATCGCTCATTTAAATAAATGTGTAGAAAGCAAAATCTGAAATAATACATAACCAATCTTCCACCCTTCTGTTATGCATCAGAAAAAAAAAAATAACATTGAAACAGGGGAGACCATAACTCACGTGTTGATGGCACGGATGGGTGGTGTGGACTGAGACGAGATGATAACCTCCCTCTCTCTCCGTATTGCGCACGTGTCCTGTACGCGTCCCTTCCTCGTCTATCCAAATGACATACCCGTTTGTTTACCCTGTATTGGAATCTGATGCAACTTTACCACTTCATTAGGAAATTAGGTTTAGGTTTAACTTTATCTCGGAACACTGCTGAAGCAAAAATTTTCTTCTTAGGAGAAATATAAAGCATACTCTTATGTAAAAATATAGATTTGCTTTAATTATTCATGGGCATCCTCGCACCCCTTGGGAATCATCTTCGCACCCCCTAGGGGTGCGGGCACCCCTGGTTTAAGTATTTGCAAGTATTTACTCAAATATTGTGCTCTCTTTATTTTTCATCAAAATATTACAACTATTTTTGAAATTAATCTTTCCAATGCATTCAATTTAGTCGATAATTTAAACCACAATCGTCAGGCCCGTCATGGCTAGGTGGTTAAGGCACTCGACTCGTAATCCCAGGGTCGCGGGTTCGAATTTCCGTCATACCAAACGTGCTTGCTCTTTCAGCCGTGGGGGCTTTACAAAGTGTCGGTCAATCCCATTATTCGTTGGTAAAAGAGTAGCCCAAGAGGTGACGGTGAGTGGTGATGACTAGTTGCCTTCCCTCTAGCCTTACATTGCTAAATTATGGACGGCTAGCGCAGATAGCCCTCGTGTGGCTTTGCACGAAATTCAAAATAAAACAAACCAAAAAAAGACGGGGAGTTTTCTTGCAGTTTAGTACATAGCCACACAAAGAGGGCTATCTGTGCTTTGATCAACCTCAACTCTCGAATCTCGGTTTCTAGCGTTATAAACCTGCAGAGATACTGCTGTGCCACTGGGGGCAAAACGGAGCGTGGCTTAGTAACTAGCTTGCCAGTAAATTGCTGAACGATTAATTGAAATTTCAATTAGATTTTGGTTATTAAAAATAAACATCGAATTCGAATTTATTTAGTATCTACACTTCTATTTGATAATTGCATAAAACTGCACAGTTTGTATGTTCACTAACAGAGAAAAACTCTGGATGTTACTATTCTCGTTAGTATCATATCTACAGAGATACATTAAAAGAAAACAAACATTATATTTGTCCTCAATGTTGAACTATGCGCCAAAAATAAATTGTGGGAAATAAATACACTACATGAGTAAGTTTTCTTTCGTATAGTATTACTTTTGGTTTTTGTTTTCTTAACTCCCGGCAACGTGAGCAGGTCGAGTTAATTGATTTCATTGGGTAGAAACTGAGAGTACTTGTATGTCAAGGCACTCTGGGACATGTAGCTCTTGGAGAACCCTGAAGCAACGCGCGCAGAAAGAAAAACGTATCTCCCAGAATGCATATCAAACGGCTTGATACGCACTGTTGTTTGTTAGAAACAACACTTTCACAAGTGCAACAGAGCATTCAGTTGTAATCAGGAAAAAAAAAAGTCAGGAGTATAGAATGATTGATCATTTAAGCATATACTTACAGACATACAACGACGTTCATACACACGTAAAGTGTTTCGTTGTATAATGCTTTGAAGAAAAGTGAAGAATGCAAAATAATAAATTATATTTCTTTATAAATAAACTAGGTTTGGTTTTCAGATTATTATTGTCCTTCTTGTATGACGCCATCTATCGAGTTAATGGGTGTAGAGTAATTTGTATATTTTTTTATCGTTCCTATGTCTTTTTATCACGTTTCTTTTAAAAAACTAAAAGATCTTATTAGAACAACTGATAACCGTATTAGGGATTGTGTCAAATATCTAACTGATAATCAACCGAATTATAAAACAACTGATAATTGCTCAGCACTACCTATCAGACTATGGAGCGAGAGGTTCAGGCCCGGCATGGCAAAGCGTGTTAAGGTGTTCAATTCGTAATCTGAGGGTCGAGGGTTGCGTAGCTTTGTTCTTAACTACAAATAAATAAACAAACTTTGAACTATTAACCACGGAGAAACCAGCCAGCAGTGACAAACCATAACATAAAGTGTTATAGAAGAGTGACTGTTTTCAAGTAAACATTGACAAATATAAGAAAGATATATTTATTTCACTTTCTAGAAACTGTTATTTTTTTGTATCGTCTTGGAATTATAACATGTTGTGCCATTTTTGAACTTCGTGTCTCTTTAATTCTTCAATATGTTTGAACTTTTCTATAAAATGAAATATGTCCATAATAAATACGAAAGATTTGGAATATAATTTTAAATACAGCAATAATATTAGTTTCTAAAAGGTGCTGTTTAGTGGCTTATTTAACACGGGCTAATGTAATTTGTAGTATAGATGTAAAGCATAGTATAAATTCTACACTTTTTTTTTCTGTATTGCAATATAGTAGAAATCATGTTTTTGTAAAATAACGAAAATTTGAAGGATTAATCCAAGCGCAACATTTGGATTTTCATGGGAGAGTAGAAATTTGTAACGCGTAATACATAGAATTTTCTGATGTTGTATCTGAGAAACCCACATTTGGGTCTTCGTTTAGATGAAGCCCAAAGTTGCTCTTCTATAAGCGGCATGGGTTAAAATTGAAACACATATAGACGGGTTATTTATTTTTTCACAAGTATATATTACATTTTATATTTGTGCCTGCTTAAATAATTCAGTAAGACCGTGGCGTTCAATATCTCTTGTTGTCTATACGCCTGTCTGGGTCTAATTATACAGTATTTATTGATTATTTTAAATAGATAGTGACTAATTTATATCCAATGTTTTAAGTGCCGTGTTCAGAGAAGTCTTGAAAAAGATTGTATACAGGTGCAAGGACTAGGATTTGATTCTGGTTTGTTTTTCTAGAAAGACTGGGATTCTCTCCGCTCGTCCAAGGTGTTTTTGTTTTTTTTAAATCCATTCATGACACGGGAAAAAAAAAGAATAATAATTCTAGATCAAAATAAAGTCATCTCCTAGAAATCCATGGAATGTCAATCAGGCAGTAGAATGACATCGTAAGAGGACGGAATTGTTCTCAGAATTTTAAAGAAAGACAACACCATAGCAGGTTTGCCAACGCACAAAGATAATGTCTTTGTAATCAAGATATAATAATCTGGTTGAAGATGGCTGCTAAAGATTATCAAGTGTAACTTGATAATCAAGTTAGGAGAGAAAAAAGAGATTAGCCTAATTCTCAATAAACACCAAACATAAGTTAGATTGTGCAACTAACATTACATTACAACACTATCCCATACTTTTATGACCTACCTAAAATGTTCACGCAAGCCAACATTTTATCTCCCTCTCTTTAAAACATACAACACACATATATATAGATAGATATTTAGCAGCAGAGATTCAGTATTCTTGTCTAACGAGCTTGTTAATACAAATATCACCATTAATCGTCAAAGTATCTGACTATGTGAAACGCAAACTCACCTCTTAGTTGATCATGCTTACTTGAGTAAATATACACGTGTTATGAAACTACATCAGCTTCCCTAGAGGCGACATACAGCTATTGTTAATGTGTCAAAATATTACGTAAGTTTGTGATCACATGAGATATACTCTCGTGATCTAACGGAGTGAATAAATACCCTGCCATATGATTCATAAATTGAGTCACGAGATATTTAGTGATCGCTAGAGCTGATGAATTATTGATATTATTTATTCTATATTGTTAATACGGAAAAGTTATTTTGGAATTAGTTTGTTTTTTCTTCTCCTGATTTTTTCCTAATCCTATTATTTGAAATAATTAATACTGATATATATATATATATATTAATTTTCATTAACGTTATTATTAAGTCCTGTCCAGGACGTATTTACTAACTGTGTTTTTGGTGAGTGCTAAATTTTTTAAGTCCTGTTCAGGGACATATTTACTAACTGTGTTTTTGGTAAGTTACGTATTTACTAACTGTGTTTTTGGTATGTGGTAAATTTTATTTCAAATGTTGTTACAGTTTAATAACTTGTTGTTTGTTTATCTAAACACCTGTTCTGAGGCCGATGATTTGGTTCAGATATGTGAATGATATATTTATAACTACAGACAAGAATCCAGACCTCATAAAGTTCTTGAACATACAACATCTAAACAAAAGAAACAGAAGAAGAAAATATTATTCTATTTCAGCAATTTTTGCATTTTATCTTTCACATTGAAGACATTTTCAGTTTTACCTATCGGTTTTAATATAGCAAGTGAACTTGTGGATATGTCTTTCTGGATAATCGATAAAATTGCAAAGAAATAAACACTTTACGATTATTAACTATAGTCTATTTGTGCGAACAAATAGTATTTATTCAAATAGTTCTTAACAACTATATCTATAAATTTGCTCATTATACTCAAATCCTAATTGAATTTGAATTAAAGAAACAAACTTAATAGGTTATTTCGGACTTATCCAAAAGTTTATTTTGAAACAGATATTTATGATTAGAAGTTTCTTTAATGTAAAAGATACAATACCAAAATTATTGAATTCTAAGAGTTTTTATCAACATAAATGATTTTTAGAACCCAGAATTAAAGGATATATTGATTTAAGATTGCAAAACCGGTCAACAACCTTCCATACTATACGTGATGGTCACGAGAATACGTAACTCGATCTTACAGAAAACCCATATATACTAGTAAGTAACTAGAATGTGATTCAAGCTACTTGACTCTGTAGAGGGTCCGACATGACCAAGCGCGATAAGGCGTGCGACTCGTAGTCCGAGGGTCGCCGGTTCGCATACCCGTCGCGCCAAACATGCTTGCCTTTTCAGCCGTGGGGGCGTTATAATGTGACGGTAAATCCCACTATTCGTTGGTAAAAGAGTAGCCCAAGAGTTGGCGGTGGGTAGTGATGACTAGCTGCCTTCCCTCTAGTCTTACACTGCAAAATTAGGGACGGATAGCACAGATAGCCCTCGAGTAGCTTTGTGCGAAATTCCAAAACTAACAAGATTCTTTAGAGATAGGCGTCATAAAGAACTTGATAAAAAATACCAAAAAGGAGGGTCAAAACACCACTACAACCCTTTTGACAGCGTATTCTTGGAAGGCTAGTGCCCTTGATAAAGGAAAAAAAATAAAGTGAAACACAAATAATAAACAGACAGGAAATTGTATCTCAGAACGGCTGGTGTGAGTTTGCAAACTCTCTCTTTGCTAACCTGAAGATGGCCTAAAAAAGTCGAAACGTTGTTCTCTGCTCTATTAGTAAAATTGTTGACATCCATACCAGCCGTCCTGAGATACATTTTTACTTCAAGTGGGTTTCTCGTCATTGCCAGAAAGGAAATTGTTGACACACATGTTACAGCTCTCTGTGAAAACATGCAAATGATATATAAATGGCCTTAAATGAGGACAGTTTTCATTTGTCGTACCACAATAGTTAGTTCACAACCAACTATCTAAAGCATAATGTAAACCAAAAACACCATGAACTTTCACTTGAGTATATTAAAAAAACAAAATTCAAAATACAGGAACATAATCGAAAAACAATATTTTGTAATGCCAAATTTTCAATACCCGTTCACATCAGGAAATGCCGTCCTATTAAATGGAACAGTATTAAATAATGGTGTAAGAACCACAAATAAGAACTATATGATAAAAGAAGGCTTCTGCATCCACCTACCTGGTTACAAATCCGGGTGAACCTACCATATAGATCAGCAAAATCTGACTAGCCCTCTTGAAACTATTCGTATAGTTAGTTGATTAGAATATAAACCCTGAAGGCGTAGATAGCACAAATGCCTGTCTCACAAGATGACCTGGGATCTAATTCTGTATTTTAAATACAGCTGGTATGGGTATTAAAACTTTAATTAAAATAGAATACAGAACAATGGTTCGATCTTCTTACGTCATCTTCAGGTTAACAAAGAAAGTTTGCAACTGACTGTTGCTGGACGCATACATGTTTTAGGGAGGAGAGTGTGAACAGATACGAGAATGTAGAGGGTGTTCCTGTACCTTTGCCCCATGTAGAGTTTCTTAGGGTTTCTTCAAAGACGTCAGCAGACTACAAGTCGAAAGATAAGTTATAAACCAGTTAATATGTGGTCATAAAAATAAATTAGAATAATCGTGAAAAACTAATTAATGTATAGTCATAAAAATAAATTAGAGTAATTATGATAAACCAATTAATATATAGTCATAACAATAAATTAGTAAGAAATTATAATTAGGTTTGTTATGAATTTCGCGCAATGCTACATGACAGCTATCTGCGCTAACCATCCTTAATTTAGCAGAAAGAGATAAGAGAGAGAAAGTTGCTAGTCATCATTACCTACCGCAAACTCTTGGACTACTCTTTTGCTAACGAATAGTAGAATTAATCGAAACGTTATAACGCCCCAGAGATAAAAGGGATAATATGTATGATAGGATGGAGGATTCTAACCCGTTCATTGTTGTTACAGTAAATATTGGTTTAGTATTCTTATATCAAATATGGCCAAATCATTAGTGTTGATACAGTTTAAATTCTTTTTAACAAACTGTAGAAAAAGGCCTTCAAGAAATATCTAGAACTCTCTTATCAACAAAATTTTCTACTTTACGCAGCATCAGAGTATCCCAAACGTATCCATAAATATATCATAAATTCGACATACGACTGTATTATAACATATGATATTACTCACCAGGTAGAGTTATCTGAGTGTTTTATTTATTTCTGTAACATTCTTATCATTAGATTGTGGTTCAAATACTTGTATTTTTTTGTAATTGCTTATACATTTACTTTTACAGTTTCTCACAAAACGTTTCTTGAGAAGATAAGATTTGTAATGCATTTTAAGTTAAATCGACATACTTGTAGTTTTAAGACGAAAAGCAATAAAGTTCACTGACATTTAGGTTATAAAATCATTATGAATGATCGAGTTCCCGTCGTATTAATGTGGAGTTTTAAACAAAATAAGTTAGTTTAACTGTGAGGCTGGTGCGTATAAAAAAAGAGTGAAATAAAAAATAAAAATGGTACGAAAAAGATATTGAGAGAGTTAACGAACGTGGACTTAAACCAAACGACAGAGATATGGAACACATGGCGCCGTCTAGAAGCACGGGCACAAAATTAAAGTAGTTTAAAATATACTAATCAAATTGAATATCCCACTTTTTCTCAATTTTCTGAAAAACTGAGTTAATATTACATTAAAAGTTTGATAAATGCGAAAGATAAATCAATAAGAAATGCCATTTATTTTAACGGTAAAGAAGGGTTAACACCAAATGAAGATATTACGTTTCTCCAAAGAAAGATTATTTCGTTAATTTTCTTATTCGATCTTCTAAAAGAGTTACGTATAAACATTAATCGATTAACAAACAAATTATGAACATACATCTTGAGCGTAATATTGAATAAAAAAAGTTAAACATGAAAATTGGAGATATATTTGCTATTTTGATAACAAAGTATTTCAACAAAGTGGGACTTGACGAATAATTAAATAACATTAATTAATTATAAATTATTAAAGTGGAAAGTAAATGCATGTGTGAAATAATAAAACTAATTTGCCTCAACAGAGATTAATTTTAAATATCAATGTTTTCAAGTTGTGTTCAGTTAAACATTATGTGTTATTGTTTCTATAAATCAGAATTCATAAGGGACTACAAAGAAAACGATTAAAGTCATCTATTACTTTCTCAACTTATTATTTTAATAATAAGTAATAAAATTTTTACTTTTTATTGTTCCTGGGCAGAAAGTGTTATTTCCCAATTGCTTATGCCTAAAGTAAATGGAAAAAAAAAAAACTGTTTTCCTCTTCAAACTTTGCTTTTGTTATCTGGGAGCGTATAACAAAAATATGATGGGAGACTATATTTAGGGGCTGATACGTGAAAGAGATTTACATTACAGTCGCAAATCTCGAAAAACTACTCATTTCTAAACATTTTTTGTTCATTTTTGTATAACTTTAATATAAATACATGTAAATCTTGATTCATATTCAGATCTTATGTAAACGAAAATGTGCAAATTTGCCCGTTTTTACATAGAAAACAGATTAATTTCTAAATTTCATTATTCAGGTCACAAAATCAAAATTTGAATGGAATAATGGTCATTTTCTGTACTTATACAACATAAGCAATTAAAAAATAACACATACTATCCAGGAACAAACTTTGTGTTACATAGTGTTATTGAAGAAACCCAAGTCACATTATCACATTCGTAATATAAACCCGTTTATTTCTCCCCTTTCCCCAAAAAGCGACGTATTTTGAGAAAATAAAGTTAATTTTGAAATGATTTTGATTAATGAACATTTTTTAAATAAAATCTCCTACTAATGCTATCTTTCTTCTTATATTTCATTTTCATGTATCGTGAAAACGAGCCAAAGTATTGGAAATATAATACCCAGATTGACTATATATACTTACATCTGCCATGTGTTCTCATGATTGTGATAAATAGAAAACCAAGCACATGTGTAAATAATTAGTTAAAAAGATAATTAGATAGATTTACAAAGATGAAAACATATTGTTATGGATACTTTAAGTTATTGTTATTATTTCAAATTCTTCCTTCTTTTTAGTCTTGTTAAGAATTTAATTTCAAGTTGGTTTTTGAATTTCGCATAAAGCTACACGAAGACACGCTAGCCGTCCCTGGTTTAGCAGTGTAAGGCTAGAGGAAGTTAGTGCCAGCTCTTGTGCTACTCTTTTATCAAAGAATAGTGGGATTGACTGTACCGTTATAACACCCCCACGACTGAAAGGACGAGCATGTTTGGTGCGATGGATATTCGAGCCCGCGACCCTCACATTACGAGTCGAGGGCCTTAACCACCTGGCCATTTAATTATTGTTTTATAGCATATGCATATATTGATATCCAGTGAGATTTCAGATAATTTTTGTTGAGATTTTATGATTCACAGAATTTTTTAAAAACAAAGTTGTATGGTTTACAGCCTAAGAACATTTTTAAATTTCAAACAAACAATGTGCTGAAGTTCAACTTTGTCCCGCTTTTAGAAATGTGACAAGTTTGCAACCATATACCGAGCTTAATCCTATTTCATCTGTGGCTAAGTAACTTGTAAACACCTTTAAATATATATATACTCTTCAAAAAAAGAAACGCAAAAGGCAATATATTAGACAAATTGTTAACAAGTTTATTCCGGGTAATTCTGTATGACATGTGTGAAACTTTGCACATTCACTGCTGAACATCCAAAGTCTGCAAAGGCGAGGTCCACGCTCACTAGGTGAAGTTTAACGTCACTCAACGTCAATAATGAGTATGCCCCCCGTGAGCATCAATAACTGCTTGGCATCTCATGCCCATGGAAGCGATGAGATGACGAATCACATTCTGTGGAATGGCTGTCCACTCAGCTTGCAAAGCTGCTGCAAGCTGAGGTAGAGTCTGCGGTTGAGGTTGTCGCCGTCGCAGACGTCGGTACAACTCGTCCCAAAGATGTTCGATGGGGGTTAAATCTGGTGATCTGGAGGGCCAGGGAAGAACGTTGATGTTGTGGTGTCTCAAGAAGACAGTGGTGAGTCGGGCTGTATGAGAACGGGCGTTGTCATGTTGAAAAACGTCGTTGACGTTCACCATGATGGGTTGCACATGGGGCCTAAGAATCTCGTCGACGTATCATTGAGCCGTAAGATTCCCTCGAATGTGCAAAAGGTCTGTTCTGGCATTGTAGGCGATGGCAGCCTACATCATGACGCTGTCATTACCACATCTGTCAACATCCTGCACACAGTTTGCTGCAAAACGTTCACCTCGGCGACGGTAAACACGGGTCCTTTCATCCTGCCTACGAAGCATAAAACGTGATTCATCGCTGAACCAAACATATTTCCATCGTCGATGAGGCCATACTCGATGTGCCCGTGTCCACTGCAAGCGTGCTTGACGATGTTGCTGGGTGAGGATGACGCCTCTGATTGGACGTCGAGGTCGGATTCCTGCATCTCGTAGACGGTTGCTTACGGTCTGATCGGAAATCCTACGCAGCCCTGGTATGGTTGAGGCAGTAGACGTTGCAGTGGTGGTCCTATCCCGAAGGTGACGTAACCGGATGTTGCGATCTTGTGCGGGCGTGGTCACACGAGGTCTTCCAGATCGTGTACGGTCACGAGTTGATCCATGTTGTTGGTGACGATTTCATAGCCTTGTGATGGTGCTTGGGTGGACATTCACAGTTCTGGGAACATCTGATCGAGATTCGCCTGCTTCCAAGCGACCAATGGCGTTGTTGCGTTGTGCTTCAGTCAGTCTTGGCGTAACTGTATTGCCTGTCGGTGGCTTAACACTAAGCTATGGAAACCGAGAACCCGTCACTTTTATAGGGATTTTGCACATGTTGCACTTGCAGAACATGCAGATCTCTCAAACACATTTATTGGACACGCATGTGTTTTGGCGAAAAATCCGATGTTTTCCTTCGTTTTCAAAGTGCACAACTTTTATTGTCATTTTAGTCTGACAATCAGTGCCTTAACACGTGTAACATCACATACTCTGAGCTTGTAACGTTATTACACATATTTCTCTTTAAAATAACAAAAATATCCCTTTTGCGTTTCTTTTTTTGAAGAGTATATATATATATATAAGGAACATTCTGCTAAAGCAATGAGTTACAAACGAGCAAGAAATGCTTTATCGGTTTATCATGCCTACTTAAGCTACATGACATAATGGTTATTAATAAAAGAACACAGTATCATGGATCTTTTATAAACCAAAATATATTATATATTATAATTCTTCTCGTAACAACAAAATTTATTACCAAGTTAATCAACTAAATATTAAAAAAGAACATTTAATATATCTAATTTTCTTTCTTTATTTGATAATTTCTTATCGAATCATTAGCAGCTTTCTTATTTCAGCCAGTAATTTTTTATTGAATCATGATGGTAGTTTTCTTTCTTTAATTAGTAATTCATTACTGAGTCTTTGCTTTGAGCTATTTTCAACTTTCAGAAAAATCTCGACCAATCAAACACCGCCAAAATAAAATGTATGGTTTTGCCTATTGGTCAGGTTTTTAACACATTCTTAAGAAAAATATAAGAACAATAATTATAATATGAAATATTATGAGAAATATGAAGTAAACCTGTAGCGAAACAAATAAATCTATTAGGCTTAAAAAAAATGTTTAATTTTCTATAGGCTGTAGAATTTTTAAACAAATTTCACTGAAGCTGTAATGTATATTTCCATGATGGTCGGGACTCGGGATTTGAATACCTCGAAAGGTCACGCATTACTTTTTCCTCTCTCGTGACCTGTTGTTGTTTGTTGAGTTATTTCTCTTCTAAGCTGTTTTCGATATTCTATTCTTTACTGTACTATCCTTCTCATGTCGACCCGGGATGGCCAGGTGAGTTAAGGCATTCGAATCCTTAATCCCCATCGCACAAAACATACTCGCTCTTTCAGCCGTTGGGGCGTTATAATGTGACGTTCAATTCCATTATTCATTGATAAAAGAGTAGCCCAAGAGTTGTCGGTGGGTGGTGATGACTAGCTGCCTTCCCTCTAGTCTTACATTACTAAATTAGGGACGACTAGCGCAGATAGCCTTCGAGTAGTTTTGCGCAAAATTAAAAAAGGGGTTCGACTCGTAATTTAAGGGTCGCGGGTTCGAATCCCCGTCGCACCAAACATGATCGTCCTTTCAGCCTTAGGGGCGTGATAAAGTTTAGGTCAATCCCACTTTTCGTTGGGTGATGATGACTAGCTACCTTTCCTCTAGTCTTGCGAAATACAAACAAATCTTCTCAGGTTTATGTCCGTTTTCCTTTGTCTGATTACAGGCGTTACTATGATTCGAACTCCCACCCTCTGACCCCGTATAAGGGCACTTTAACCACTTGGCTATCAGAAGGACTCACGTCACTTCAAGAATTCACATAAAATTATTTATCACTAAAAACAAGGTCTCAATGAGATTTAAACTCGGCTCGTTGTATTCAGAGTCCAAAATGCCATTCCCTGGCAAAATTGTTATGTCCACCGCGAGGAATCGAAATCCGGAATTTAACGTTGCAAATTCGCAGACACACCGCTGTCCCACTGGGCCGGGGGCGAATAAGAGGAATAATATGACATACCTTTAAATAACAATACACGCATAGATATCCACATTACTGATTTACATTGACATGCATTACTAACATAGAAATGTCGCTGTAAATAAACACATGAATACAACAGGTAAAACATGACTTGATTTTGGTAACTCTCCCAGAACCGTTCTGTGGTTAGTATGACATGAACAGAGTCTGTAGATAAAACATATCTTAGTAATCTTGTCACACAGGATTAAAAAATTGATTTTTATTTGGGTAATCTTGTCACACGGGACTACAAAGTTGGTGTTTAGTTGGGTAATCTTGTCACACAGGACTACAAAGTTGGTGATTAGTTGGGTAATCTTGTCACACAGGACTTCAAAGTTTTTGTTTTGTTGAGTAATCTTGTCACAAAGGACTACAAAGTTGGTACTTAGTTGAGTCACCTTGTCACACAGGACATCAAAGTTTTTGTTTTGTTGAGTAATCTTGTCACAAAGGACTACAAAGTTGGTGTTTAGTTGGATATTCTATCACACAGGACTACAAAGTTGGTGATTAGTTGGGTAATCTTGTCACAAAGGACTACAAAGTTGGTGTTTAGTTGGATATTCTATCACACAGGACTACAAAGTTGGTGATTAGTTGGGTAATCTTGTCACAAAGAACTACAAAGTTGGTGTTTAGTTGAATATTCTATTCACACAGAACTACAAAGTTGGTGTTTAGTTGGGTAATCTTATCACACGGGACTACAAAGTTGGTGTTTAGTTGGGTAATCTTGTCACACAGGTCTACAAAGTTGGTACTTAGTTGGAGTCATCTTGTCACACAGGACTTCAAAGTTTTTTTTTGTTTAGTAATCTTGTCACAAAGGACTACAAAGTTGGTGTTCAGTTGGATATTCTATTCACACAGGACGACAAAGTTGGTGATTAGTTGGGTAATCTTGTCACACAGAACTACAAAGTTGGTGTTTAGTTGAATATTCTATTCACACAGAACTACAAAGTTGGTGTTTAGTTGGGTAATCTTATCACACGGGACTACAAAGTTGGTGTTTAGTTGGGTAATCTTGTCACACAGGTCTACAAAGTTGGTACTTAGTTGAGTCATCTTGTCACACAGGACTTCAAAGTTTTTTGTTTAGTAATCTTGTCACAAAGGACTACAAAGTTGGTGTTCAGTTGGATATTCTATTCACACAGGACGACAAAGTTGGTGATTAGTTGGGTAATCTTGTCACACAGAACTACAAAGTTGGTGTTTAGTTGAATATTCTATTCACACAGAACTACAAAGTTGGTGTTTAGTTGGGTAATCTTATCACACGGGACTACAAAGTTGGTGTTTAGTTGGGTAATCTTGTCACACAGGTCTACAAAGTTGGTACTTAGTTGAGTCATCTTGTCACACAGGACTTCAAAGTTTTTTTGTTTAGTAATCTTGTCACAAGGACTACAAAGTTGGTGTTCAGTTGGATATTCTATTCACACAGGACGACAAAGTTGGTGATTAGTTGGGTAATCTTGTCACACAGAACTACAAAGTTGGTGTTTAGTTGAATATTCTATTCACACAGAACTACAAAGTTGGTGTTTAGTTGGGTAATCTTGTCACACAGGTCTACAAAGTTGGTACTTAGTTGAGTCACCTTGTCACACAGGACTTCAAAGTTTTTTTGTTTAGTAATCTTGTCACAAAGGACTACAAAGTTGGTGTTCAGTTGGATATTCTATTCACACAGGACGGCAAAGTTGGTGATTAGTTGGGTAATCTTGTCACACAGAACTACAAAGTTGGTGTTTAGTTGAATATTCTATTCACACAGAACTACAAAGTTGGTGTTTAGTTGGGTAATCTTATCACACGGGACTACAAAGTTGGTGTTTAGTTGGGTAATCTTATCACACGGGACTACAAAGTTGGTGTTTAGTTGGGTAATTTTGTCACACAGGTCTACAAAGTTGGTACTTAGTTGAGTCACCTTGTCACACAGGACTTCGAAGTTTTTTTGTTTAGTAGTCTTGTCACAAAGGACTACAAAGTTGGTACTTAGTTGAGTCACCTTGTCACACAGGACATCAAAGTTTTTGTTTTGTTGAGTAATCTTGTCACAAAGGACTACAAAGTTGGTGTTTAGTTGGATATTCTATCACACAGGACTACAAAGTTGGTGATTAGTTGGGTAATCTTGTCACAAAGAACTACAAAGTTGGTGTTTAGTTGAATATTCTATTCACACAGAACTACAAAGTTGGTGTTTAGTTGGGTAATCTTGTCACACAGGTCTACAAAGTTGGTACTTAGTTGAGTCATCTTGTCACACAGGACTTCAAAGTTTTTTTGTTTAGTAATCTTGTCACAAAGGACTACAAAGTTGGTGTTCAGTTGGATATTCTATTCACACAGGACGACAAAGTTGGTGATTAGTTGGGTAATCTTGTCACACAGAACTACAAAGTTGGTGTTTAGTTGAATATTCTATTCACACAGAACTACAAAGTTGGTGTTTAGTTGGGTAATCTTATCACACGGGACTACAAAGTTGGTGTTTAGTTGGGTAATCTTGTCACACAGGTCTACAAAGTTGGTACTTAGTTGAGTCATCTTGTCACACAGGACTTCAAAGTTTTTTTGTTTAGTAATCTTGTCACAAAGGACTACAAAGTTGGTGTTCAGTTGGATATTCTATTCACACAGGACGACAAAGTTGGTGATTAGTTGGGTAATCTTGTCACACAGAACTACAAAGTTGGTGTTTAGTTGAATATTCTATTCACACAGAACTACAAAGTTGGTGTTTAGTTGGGTAATCTTGTCACACAGGTCTACAAAGTTGGTACTTAGTTGAGTCACCTTGTCACACAGGACTTCAAAGTTTTTTTGTTTAGTAATCTTGTCACAAAGGACTACAAAGTTGGTGTTCAGTTGGATATTCTATTCACACAGGACGGCAAAGTTGGTGATTAGTTGGGTAATCTTGTCACACAGAACTACAAAGTTGGTGTTTAGTTGAATATTCTATTCACACAGAACTACAAAGTTGGTGTTTAGTTGGGTAATCTTATCACACGGGACTACAAAGTTGGTGTTTAGTTGGGTAATCTTATCACACGGGACTACAAAGTTGGTGTTTAGTTGGGTAATCTTGTCACACAGGTCTACAAAGTTGGTACTTAGTTGAGTCACCTTGTCACACAGGACTTCAAAGTTTTTTTGTTTAGTAGTCTTGTCACAAAGGACTACAAAGTTGGTACTTAGTTGAGTCACCTTGTCACACAGGACATCAAAGTTTTTGTTTTGTTGAGTAATCTTGTCACAAAGGACTACAAAGTTGGTGTTTAGTTGGATATTCTATCACACAGGACTACAAAGTTGGTGATTAGTTGGGTAATCTTGTCACAAAGAACTACAAAGTTGGTGTTTAGTTGAATATTCTATTCACACAGAACTTCAAAGTTTTTGTTTTGTTGAGTAATCTTGTCACAAAGGACTACAAAGTTGGTGTTTAGTTGGATATTCTATCACACAGGACTACAAAGTTGGTGATTAGTTGGGTAATCTTGTCACAAAGGACTACAAAGTTGGTGTTTAGTTGAATATTCTATTCACACAGAACTTCAAAGTTTTTGTTTTGTTGAGTAATCTTGTCACAAAGGACTACAAAGTTGGTGTTTAGTTGGATATTCTATCACACAGGACTACAAAGTTGGTGTTTAGTTGGGTAATCTTTTCACACGGGACTACAAAGTTGGTGTTTAGTTGGGTAATCTTGTCACACAGGTCTACAAAGTTGGTACTTAGTTGAGTCACCTTGTCACACAGGACTTCAAAGTTTTTTTGTTTAGTAATCTTGTCACAAAGGACTACAAAGTTGGTGTTCAGTTGGATATTCTATTCACACAGGACGACAAAGTTGGTGATTAGTTGGGTAATCTTGTCACACAGAACTACAAAGTTGGTGTTTAGTTGAATATTCTATTCACACAGAACTACAAAGTTGGTGTTTAGTTGGGTAATCTTGTCACACAGGTCTACAAAGTTGGTACTTAGTTGAGTCACCTTGTCACACAGGACTTCAAAGTTTTTTGTTTAGTAATCTTGTCACAAAGGACTACAAAGTTGGTGTTCAGTTGGATATTCTATTCACACAGGACGACAAAGTTGGTGATTAGTTGGGTAATCTTGTCACACAGAACTACAAAGTTGGTGTTTAGTTGAATATTCTATTCACACAGAACTACAAAGTTGGTGTTTAGTTGGGTAATCTTGTCACACAGGTCTACAAAGTTGGTACTTAGTTGAGTCACCTTGTCACACAGGACTTCAAAGTTTTTTTGTTTAGTAATCTTGTCACAAAGGACTACAAAGTTGGTGTTCAGTTGGATATTCTATTCACACAGGACGACAAAGTTGGTGATTAGTTGGGTAATCTTGTCACACAGAACTACAAAGTTGGGGTTTAGTTGAATATTCTATTCACACAGAACTACAAAGTTGGTGTTTAGTTGGATAATCTTATCACACGGGACTACAAAGTTGGTGTTTAGTTGGGTAATCTTATCACACGGGACTACAAAGTTGGTGTTTAGTTGGGTAATCTTGTCACACAGGACTTCAAAGTTTTTTTGTTTAGTAGTCTTGTCACAAAGGACTACAAAGTTGGTACTTAGTTGAGTCACCTTGTCACACAGGACTTCAAAGTTTTTTTGTTTAGTAATCTTGTCACAAAGGACTACAAAGTTGGTGTTCAGTTGGATATTCTCTTCACACAGGACGACAAAGTTGGTGATTAGTTGGGTAATCTTGTCACACAGAACTACAAAGTTGGTGATCAGTTGGGTAATCTTGTCACACAGAACTACTAAGTTGGTGTTTAGTTGGATATTCTATTCACACAGGACTACAAAGATGGAGATTAGTTGGGTAATCTTGTAACACAGAACTACAAAGTTTGTGTTTAGTTGGGTAATCTTGTCACACAGGATTAAAAAGTTGTTTAGTCTATTGCGTTCGTGATGACGAGAAAACCCACTTGTAGAGAAAATTATAATTAAGTTTGTGTTTAGTTGGGTAATCTTGTCACACAGGATTAAAAAGTTGTTTAGTCTATTGCGTTCGTGATGACGAGAAAACCCACTTGTAGAGAAAATTATATATTTAAAAACGACTGGTATGGATACAAAAAAGCACTAATAGAGGAGCGAGCGACATTTCGATCTTCTTCGGTGATCGTCAGATTCACAAAGAAAAGAACTAACAATTTGAACCTGAGGATGACCGAAGTTGGTTGAAACGTTGTTCGCTCCTCTATTAGTGCTTTCTGTACCCATACCAGTCGTTTTTAAATATATAAGTCTATTGTGTTGTTTAACTGACGTTCTATATTGCGGATACGAAAGTTAAATATTAAATGAGTTTTTGAGACATATGTATTAAAAATTATGTTTAAAATCTATAGTTTGATTCTGTAAGGTGTTTTTTACTTTGTTAAATGCATAATGAATATATTGATTTTAGGGACTTACAACGCTGACAATTAGGGCTCGACTTACCGCCTTGGACACGATGTATATGGCCCATCGTAAGAAACCTTTAACAATTTCTTGGTTTTAAAACAGTTTAGACATTTCTTCCTTATGACGTCCTTCGAATTCATGTTAGACTAAACCCATTATTAGTTCTACAAGCATTTCTACTTACCAGTAATAGCAATATAAACCTAAAAGGGAAATATAAACATCCAGAATAGCGAAGCGGTATGTCTGCGGACTTACGACGCTGGAGCGTGTCTTCGATAGCTGTAGCGGACAGAGCACAGGTAACCGATTGTGTAGCTTTGTGCTTAACTACAAACAAACAAAATCATGTTAACAACAAAAGTTTTTTTTTGGTACAGTTTTCATGTTTAATTTGCATAACTTCTAGAACCTTTTATTTGAAAATTGGAACTAATTTTAACTTTAATTTTCAGTTTATATTCAATGTGTTATTTCTCTCTACCTTAACACTACCTATAGCAAAATCAGCAATGGAGGATAAAACGAAAAGTTGAAAACTACGAAATAATGCAAGTTACCAATTTTTATTTCTACAATGACTACATATTGTAAGAGGCAATCACTCACTATTTATTCTTATAACCATAGTTAAAAGCTTTTTCATAACTGTTTTTTTTTTTTTTTACAACTCAATTCAGACCTTCTCAGAGTCTATCCGACATCATTTATGAAATCTCGACATTTTAATGTAAAGAAATGATCGAATTAAAAGCACAAGTATGTTGAATTACAATCATGCTCAACATGTGTCAGGTTTTAATAAAAAATTGGTATCACGAGAAATATTTCATTTTATTTTTATACCTAACCCAATAATTTCTAATTTTTACATTATAGCTAATCTTATAACAATAAATAAAAATTACATTTGCTGGTCGAATCAAACATTTTAATGGCAAACAGTTCACTAACCTAGAAACTTTGTTGTTCATTGGTTATAAATAATCCAATAGCAAATGCCAAAGAGTTGTTGTTCTTTTGAATTAAGCACAAAGCTACACAATGAGCTATCTGTACTCTGCCCACCACGAGTATCGAAACCCGGTTTTTAGCGTTGTAAGTCCGCAGACATAACGCTGAGTCACTGGGGGACTATGCCAAAGAGAGTTATTGACAGTATGTATGCGATAGAACGGATGCGGTTATTAGGTTTGACTTTCTTGTATATGTCTCAATAAAGCAAAAAACATTGAGGTCATAACTTGGCAATACGGGTTTGTAATATTTGTACTATAAATCTGTAGTTTCTGCCAAACTCAGAGCGTCATAAAAAGGTAGAATGAAAACCTAAAACAGACAGTTCCAAACGAAGGGTACTAACATATTTGATTACCACGATTAGTTGAAAATACCCCGAAAAGAACATTACCACTAGCCGTAATTGCTAGTACAAGTATTTTACTGAAAATGCCATTCTCTGTTTGTTTTCGAAGTTCACGCAAAGCTACACGAGGGCAATCTGCAATAACCGTCCCTAATTTAGCAGTGTAAAACTAGAAGGGAGCTAGCTAGTCATCACCACCCCCCGCCATCTGTCGGGCTACTCTTTTGCCAACAAATAGTGGGATTGACCGTCATGTTATAAAGCCACCATGGCTGAAAGAGCGAGCATGTTTGGTGCGACAGGGATTCGAACTCGCACCCATCATATTTCGAGTCCAGCGCTCTAATCACCTGGTCATTCCAGGCCGCCATTCGTTCATTGTTCACTATTTATGATGGTATAATGTTCTCTGGAGCACTTTAACACGAATCATTAGTTTTTGACTATGTGTTTGTGTTTTCTTATAGCAAAGCCACATCGGGCTGTCTGCTGAGTCCACCGAGGGGAATCAAACCCCTGATTTTAGCGTTGTAAGTCCGGAGGCATACCGCTGTACTAGCGGGGGGTTTGACTATGTGTTTACAAACATGCAACTATTACAGCACTTAAACTAACTTAAAAAAAAAAAACTGCAGTACTCTAACATGGTAAATTAAAAGCTCATTTCTACTCCAGTAATTCTAAACTTTGGTTACTTTGCATAATACCTGATCAAATATTGCCAAAATATAAAGAAGGTTGAATCGAATTATTTTGATTTATCAGTAGAGGGAAATTACGTAAAATATTACAATCAAAATAATTCGACTAAAGCGACTTCAGCATCTATGAATTATATAGCTTTTCCCTCTTAAGTGTATAGAAAAACGTTCAAATTTCTGTTTCGGTCTGAAATGTCAGCTCAGCTCTTGTAGGAATGGAATATTTTGCTTTCAGAATTTTGTTTGAAAAAAGCATGAATCACTTATCCAGATAAGGGTGGTAATTGTTCGGAAGAAAGATGGGTAATGGTGCACAGGGGCCTTTTCTTTTAAGTACTCGAAAATGTAAAGTACTGTCATATAAGAAACATAAAATTGCAAAGCCGTGGTAAAAGAAGAAACTAATGTTTAAAAGCGCCGATAGATGGATATTTTATAAAACATTTTGTGTTGTTTGATGCGCGAATCTGACTATCATGCATTTTTATGAAATAAGATAATAAGAGTAGGTTTTACTCTCTCTGTTGTTTCAAACGAGATGCTTGGTGTAAGAGCAACGCAAAAAAAAGGTTTTTTTTTTCTCCGCTCGGGTGATTTGTGTTTTGAATTATAGGTTCTCTGACTGCACAAAACGTAGGGTTACATTATATAACAAGAACAAAGTTAAGATAATTTCTAACGAGAGCCTTGACTGTTTGAATTCACAAGTTGATAAAGTCAAGTAATGATTTCTGATTTATCACTGTATTTTAATTTCACCATGAGAACTGTTTAAAGTGTATAATATTTAATTGTTTATATTGAAGCTTTTGTTTATTTGTATCATATTTAATATACGTTTTTCACATTTATATGTTGTTGTTGTTTTGGAATTTCGCACAAAACTACTCGAGGGCTATCTGCGCTAGCCATCCCTAATTTTGTCAACTCTTGGGCTACTCTTTTACCACGAATAGCTGGATTGACCGGCACATTAAAACGCCCTTACGGCTGAAAGGGCGAGCATGTTTGGCGCTACCGGGATTCGAACCCTCGGATTACGAGCTGGGCCCTTCACATGTATATCGTAGTTATCGTTTCGTTTTTCTTTCACTATTATCTTATTTGTCTGTGGCCCGGCATGGCCAAACGCGTAAGGCGTGCGACTCGTAATTCGAGAGTCGCGGGTTCGCGCCCGCGTCGCGCCAAACATGCTCGCCCTCCCAGCCGTGGGGGCGTTATAATGTGACGGTAAATCCCACTATTCGTTGGTAAAAGAGTAGCCCAAGAGTTGGCGGTGGGTGGTGATGACTAGCTGCCTTCCCTCTAGTCTTACACTGCTAAATTAGGGACGGCTAGCACAGATAACCCTCGAGTAGCTTTGTGCGAAATTCAAAAACAAATAAACTTGTTTGTCTGTAATGAAGCACGAAGGGCTATCTGTTTTTTGCCCACTACGGGTATCGAAACCCGGTTTCTGGGGTTGTAAGTCCGCAAACTTACCACTTACAGTACTTATGCTTTAATTACGGTATCTTAAAGAACCCAATTTATATGGAAAGGATTATCATTAAACAAACGACCAATTATAATTATGTTTTAACCAACTCTTCAATACTGTCGTAAGTTGTCTTTACCTCTGATTCCATGATCATAAAAAATAATTCATCCTATATAAAATCACATAAAGAACACGTGATGCGTTTTATTTGATCTCATCATGACGTTTATGTCCATGTTAGCCTTGAGGTCCGTCGTCCGTTTGAAGTTTGTTCAGTAAAAAAGAACGAATAAAAACAAAGTTCATAGAAAGCTTTCCTTCACTGATACACAAATGAATTAGAAACTTAATCATTTTATTTTCCAAATCCTGAAGATGTAGAATGTAGCTGAATGTGGAAGGTACATAGAGGCTCCTAGATCTGTTTCTAGGAAAAACAAGAAATGATTAGACCCTTCCCAAATAATTCAGGGATATGGGAACAGAACAAAAGTCCCTTAGGGATAAACCTATAATCGCAGCAGAAAAAAAAAACTATCAACATTTTAACACATCCTTAAACTACGGACTTCCCATTCTCACTAAGACTTACAGTAGGAGAACAAATTCCAGAGACGACAACTAGTGATAGCATCATTTATTTTGCTTGTATGCTCACTTCGATGTTTTTAATACTGTTTATCATGTCGATGATATCGTTGTAGATGTGTGTGTTTTCTTATAGCAAAGCCTCATCGGGCTATCTGCTGAGTCCACCCACGGGAATCGAACCCATAATTTTAGCGTCGTAAATCCGTAGACTTACCGTTCTTCTAGCAGTGGACATTGGTAAAAGTGTTTTATACTAATCATTTGTATTAAAATTTCATACAATTATGAACGCTTTCAATTTAAAGGTCAATTGTTGTGTATCCAAAGCACTGAAGTGAGTTGGTTTGGTTGTTCTTGAGCGCGAATTCACTACACAATGAACTATTTATATTCCTCCACTACTGTATCAAAACCTGGTTTTAAACGTGTAAGTTTGCAGGCTTACGCTGAGCTCCTGTGAAGCAACAAAGCTCTGAACATCAACTGTAGTTTTTTATAAGTAGTGTTGTAGAAAGAATAGATATGTGAAAAGTATGTGGATTTCTGTATATAAACATATTTGTTCTAGCCAGAGCAACAATCTGCTATATTAATACTGAGTTTTTGTCTGTCATGAAAATATGCGCATAGCAGAATATTTAAATAGGCATGTAAATTTGTTTTAGTAGACATTTTGTACAACGACATAGTAAAACCTTATAAAAGTTGTTGTTTTTAAAAAGATATAAAATTATAAGTTTATTTACTGAGAGTACGGTAAAGTTTAGCCCTAAATGAACTAAAAGAAAAAGAAATATGCAAATTACATTCATAATTTATCTCTTTATCGAATATAGGCCTAACATTAGTTAAGCCTAACAAAACATTTGCGAATCTTTCTGTTAATAAAATACATTATTCAATAATGAAAAAACAAGAAATAAATCAATGAACATGTTACACAAATATTTTAAGTACTATATATTCTTCTCACCTGATTACGTTATCAATAGGACGATTTAATTATAGTGTTTAGATGTATCAGACTGTCACTGGAAATAAAGTAATTAATCTAACAAGTTTGTTTCTTTGAATTTCGCGCAAAGCTTCACGAGGCTATCTGCACTAGCCGCCCCTAATTTTGCAGTCTAAGACTAGAAGGAAGACAGCTAGTCATCACCACCCATCGCCAACTTTTAGGCTACTCTTTTACAAACGAATAGTGGGATTGACTGTCACATTATAACGCCTCTATGTCTGAAAGTGCGAGTATGTTTGGTGTGACGGGGATTCGAACCCGCGACCCTCAGAATACGTGCCTTAAAATCTAACGAGTAAGTATTTTTATGCAGTATGGGTTCTTTTTTTATTACGCTATTGGTGAGGCGACTGGAGTGTAACATTTGCCTAACTATCACCAATTACTGACTTGTGTTATTCGCCAAATAAATTTACGAGCTTAAGCAATAGAAATCTACACTATAAAGTAATTTGTGTCTGTTTGTCAGTACGCAACGCAAAGTTTGTAACTTCTCTACCTCTGATCACGAGGAATTTTTATATCATGTGTATGCCACAAAGATACTCTAAAACTGCTTAATTTCTCGCTGACTTCAGAGATTCGTGACAAAGAGTGATTTGAAAAAAAAATTCTTAATTTGTTATTTGTGTATTTTCACGAGCTTGAAAACATTTGTATTTTTACCTCCTTGTTAGCAATTACAAGAGACACTCCAGAATTTTTTGGGTACGACCCAGAAGTATTTTAAAACCCTTTGGATTTCTCCCCTTGTTCCTTCCATAATTCTTACTTTAGGAACTCTGAATGCTATAAAACCTTTAGATTATTTGGATATTACCCAAAAAGGTTTTATATCCCTTTACTTTATTAATTTCGTTCTCGAGTTTTTGGATTTTGAAAGAAGTTGTTTTTTCTTTGTGGTTTTGCAACATGCCTATTTTTGTAAATCGTTAATTTACTTTCTTCTGGGGGCCTGGCATGGCCTAGCGCGTTAAGGCGTGCGCTTCGTAATCTGAGGGTCGGGGGTTCGCGCCCGAGTCGCGCCAAACATACTCGCCCTCCCATCCGTGGGGGCGTTATAATGTTACGGTTAATCCCACTATTCTTTGGTAAAAGAGTAGCCCAAGAGTTGGTGGTAGGTGGTGATGACTAACTGCCTTCCCTCTAGTCTTACACAGCAAAATTAGGGACGGCTAGCACAGATATCCCTCGAGTAGCTTTGTGCGAAATTCCAAAAACAAACAAACTTTCTTCTGGAAAACAAATCTGAGTAAAAGATACTTAAAATACAAAAATTTGTAACAAACTTTTTGGGAAATTATTCTCAGTTTCAAAAACAACAAAATAAGTGCCCTTGTTTGTGAGTCTAAAAAAAGAAACATTTTTTTTGTCATTGTGTTTCGTATTTCAATTCTCATTTCTAAAAGTATATTTAAAAAATAGCGGTAAGTGTAAAGTGTCTCAGCATTTTGAGTTCAATGAAACATTATATTACTTACAGACATTTTTCAAATTAATTTAACAAAAAGTAATGCTGTGAAATTCTCAATTTAGGGCTAGACACGATCTAATAAGCAGTAAGACTGGGGAACAGTAAGTCCAAAGTTCGAACCTTAATATGGAGTTGCTTACACTTTGCAGTTTCAGTTACAAAGGAGTCATAACACTACTCTGTTAAAGAGCATCCATGTGGAGTGCTGCCGAATAGTGCCCCGCCATCTCCAGTCAGCATTTCTAAATTTAGAATGGCTATTCATGAACCTGAATTATTTGATCTAATCATTCAACCCACGTGTCGCATAGGATGTCCAAATGTTGACAATACCAAACACGACAGCCTCCAACACTTACAACCTGTACATGTTCATACGTGACTTTCGTTTCTAACGTTAAATTAATTCTGATCAGCATATTTATTTCGGTGTCTTTGATAAAGTAAACGTTAATCTTCTGGCGACAGTTTATTCATTGTAAGCAAACAGAAGCATATAAACCGTAAATGATCTTATCAATATTTTCTTAGTTAACGGATATTAAGATCTGTAATATTAAACGCCAGAAAAACTTAGGCTTCAGTAAGTTTGTATTCGTGCTTTGTGTTTCATATCAAAATCGTATTCATTTTCTACGAAACATTTCGCTACTACTAATTTTATTGGAGAATACAATCTAAATTGAGAGAACGTGGCTACCTTCTCTGCCAATTACATGGCCAGCATTGTCAGATTCAAAATGGTGTTCTTAACGTATTAATGTAAGATGAAATTCATTAGTTTTTTGTCTAAATATTGTGCGTAAGCTATACGTAACATTTTATACCAAGCTAAAAACGCGAGACATGTTATATTTTCAACATTTAACTTTAAAAATTGGTTTTAAATAAGCCTGAAATTTGAGTTATAATGGTAATTTTGATGTCTTTTAGACAAAACCCAAGGTATATCTTTAACTAAAACGTTAAGTAAAGATAATTGAATCATTGATAAAAATGCTCAAACAACATTGCAATTGTGATATGCTATTCTATTGAAATTCAGTTTTGTTTAGTTTAGTCCCTAGTCTTCACTTTCAAATGTTTGTTTATTTTTTATTTAAAGTTTCAAAGGAAATCTCTCATTTCAGGACGAGCACACGAGATATAGTGAAAGGATCCTCAAAACCTTTTTTGTCATCTTTTCCGTGATTGCCTTTCTCACACATGCGCATTGAGTCCTAAGCAAAAAAGGATAAATACATATTTTAGTCATTCTAGCAGCACCTATGTGAAGTTTTGCATTTTAATTGTGTGTTGTAATATGGATTTAAATACACGATAATGTGTCGTGTAATATGGATTTAAATACACGATAATGTGTCGTGTGGCCAAAACAACTTGCGGCACAATATGTTGTTAACAGAAGTGATAGTTTATCGATTTCCATTTTACGTAGTTCAGACGGTGTTAATCCAAACTATCACATATTTTCAGTGGATGTGCTCTACCGAACCTTTAATTCACACACCAAATTGTAAGGTAATCTATTAAGATATAAAATATACAATTTTGATTGAATCTTCTTCGTTATTCTCAATCGCACCGAAAGTTTGTATGTTTCTTCGTTTTTCATTTTCGCGCAAATTTAAACAAGGGCTATCTGCGCTAGTCGTCCTAATTTTGCAATGTAAGACTAAAGGAGAGGCAGCTAGTCATCACCACCCACATGGCCAGGTGAGTTAAGGCGTTCGACTCGTAATCTGAGGGTCGCGGGTTCGAATCTCCGTCGCACCAAACATGCTCGCCCTTTCAGCCGTGGGGGCGTTATAACGTGACGGTCAATCACACTATTAATTAGTAAAAGAATAGCTCAAGAGTTGGCGGTAATGACTACCTGCCTTCTGTCTAGTCTTACACTGCTAAATTAGGGACGGCTAGTGCAGACAGCCCTCGTGTAGCTTTTTGCGAAATTTAAAACAAACAAACAAATCACCACCCACTGCCAACTCACAGGTTACTCCTTTACTAACGAAGAGTGGAATTGACTGTGACATTGTAACGCTCCCACGGCTGAACGGACGAGCATGTTTAGTGTAACAGGGATTCGAACCCGTGACCCTCAGATTACGAGTCAAGTGCCTTAACTACTTGTCCATGCCGGGTCTACTACCAAACGTACGAACACTTGAATAGATATAAAACATACTTAACATTCAATTACTATTCTTCCAATTTGTTACACTGATAGATCTTTACAATCTACAATTAGATCTCAAATTTGGTGTAAATATGAGCTACATGTGAAAAGGTATTCAACAAAAACCGCTCAAATGTAACCAACAATTTTTGCATATATCTACACAAAAATTCACTTGAGTTATCGATCTGAATTGCGTAATACAACTTCAGCTGAAAGTCAAGAAAGCCCAATTTCAGTTTTTGATCATTCTGATTAAAGATGGCTGACTTATAACACACAGCTATAGGGTGCAAGAACGCGCATACACATAAATATTGGTCAAGCCAAGCAAACTAGGTTAGTAATTTTTTTCTCAACTTTTCTGAAACGTAATACGTTTGGAAGGTTATCATTCACTATATGTTGCCAAGTTTTAAGCATAAATTTGCTAACTTTTATCAGATTCTCCTAACTAAAAATAATTTAGGTCACGTGATATTACTTAAAAATTAACAAAAGTAATGGCGCTTTATACAGCTATACCGAATGCGTGTGGGTGATGACAAGAAACAGTTAATCCTGATTCCTTAGCTTTACTATAAAGGAAGTTATTGGCATTATTTTAGAGAGTAAAGCTATTGACACATATTTTAAAAAAATCTTATGAGTTCTACAAAGTATATATGCGTTTCGAATAATAAGGGTGCGATTCTAAAGCTAATGTTGGTTACTATTGAATGCCACTTTCTTACTTGTTGTGGTCTGTTGGTGTGTATTGGCAAAGAGTTACAATATGTAACCAAATACACCTTAGGTGTAAAAAAAAAAAGGATTCAGTGTGCGACTTGAAGGAATGAAAACAGAATTGGTGGTCGAACATGTAGCTATATTCATAGCATTGATAATCAGTTTTATAGCCAATATTCATTCATTAGTTAGCTGGTCCACATATTTTGTTCCACTCGTGATGTGATGACAGTTTATTTTACAAGTTCAGTTTCTTTTCTGTCTGTGCTTTTCTTCACCTCTAGGCTGTTTTTCCCTAGAAAATACGTCACTGTATCCTTATTGTGTCTAGAAAATACTAATAATAAGAAGGATCATAAGATGTTTGATTTATATATTTAAGATTATTTCTTATTGGTTGACTTTGATGACGCTGTTGAGTAACCTCTTAAGCGGGTAATTTATGTAAATTAACGTGAAACAAAATAGTCACTCAGACCCTCTTAATCACATAGGCTTAGTTTACTTCACCCAATGAAATTTTCAGAAGGTGGGGCCTAATAAAGATTATTTAACAATTCTATTGAAAGTTTTTTTTGGTCAACTTATGGAACAACGTTTGGTCATTTTTGTTTATATTATTCTAATAATGGACGTGCAGAATATAGAACAACGTTCTGCCTTGATTGTTCTAAAACAGTGGTCTATATGAAAGAATGGAAGTTTCTAGTAAGGATAGCAACGAAGACATTCAGTTTAACCAATTCCTTATAATAATTTATAATGTCTCTGTTTACTGATAGCAAACTTGGGGCTTGTAAATTTAATTATTTATTAACGTGAAGAATGCCATAAACATTACAATTATTTTATTTACACGAGTTTTTCTTATATAACAGTTTCATTAATTTTGGAATACAATAACAGATGTAGTGATGAAGTTTGCGTTATTAAGAGATTAGCAGATGTTCATTTCTTTACAAGTCTGTCTTTCACTACCATTCGATTTCTTGCAAAGCCAAAGTAAAAATCTGGAAATAAAAATAATACGACGATAAATTACGTAAAATAGCACACCATCTATTTCAAGTATTCGCTATCCCCTCCTTCAGGTTCAAAACCTACCAAAGAAACTTCATGGATAACGACATTAAAAACACACACACACACAAAAGAAACTAATACTTGTTTCACCAATTTTCTATAAAAAAATTTGACACTCATTTTCTTAATCTTCAGTCAAATAATTTTTAACGAAATTATATGTCATTTATAATATGCATCAAAGACTGATAGCAGCAGGACAAATTATGACATTGAAATCGTAAAAGGTATCATTACATTCCTCGACTTATGTTATGAGTCCGGGAGCCGTCAAGAGATCTCGAGCCATGAGTTAACGTTATCACTACATCCGGGACCTGGCATGGCCTGGTGATCGGCTCACAATTTACAGATCACGGGTTCGAATCCCCATCGCCGAATATGCTTACCATTTCAGAAGTGATGACGTTATAATGTGATGGTCAATCCTACTATTCGTTGTTAAAAGAGTAGCCCAAGAGTTGGCAGTAGGTATTGTTGACTACTTGTTTTTTCTCTAGTCTATCACTTAGGGAGAGCCAACTCTTGTACGTCTTTGCGCGAACGGCCTGGCACGGCCAGGTGGGTTAAGGCGTCCGACTCGTAATCCGTGGGTCGAGGGTTTGAATCCCCGTCACACCAAACATGCTAGCTCTTTCAGCTGTTAGGGCTTTATAATGTGACGGTCAATCCCACTATTCGTTGGTAAAAGAGTAGCCCAAGAGTTGGCGCTGGGTGGTGATGACTAGTTGCTTTCCCTCTAGTCTTACACTGCAAAATTAGGGACGGCTAGTACAGATAGTCCTCGTGTAGCTTTGCATGAAATTCAAAAAACAAACAAACAATCTTTGCGCGAAATTCTAAACAAACCAAAATTACTACGTCTCTACTAGTCCAGACGAGACAATGATTTCATAACAACTTTGATTTAATAAATCTGATAATATATGACTTTATTTCATCTAAACAATTCGACTTTTTCATCCATAAGACCATGAAAATGTGCTTTAGGTTATAGTTAGGAAATATACTTTATCAGGCGACACCTTCTCCTAGTGGCACAAGAGTATATCTGCGAACTCAAACCACTAGAACCCGAATTTCGATACCCGTGGCGGGAAGAAAACAGATAGCCCATTGTGTAGATTTGTGTTTAATTCCAAAAATTCAATCAATCAAACTATTCTGAGCAATCCTGCAAAACTACATAGTGTAAAATGTTTATTGGCCCAGCATGGCTAGGCGTTTAGGGGTGCTCCTCTCGCAATCTGTGGGTATCGGGCTCGAATCCCTGTCAAACCAAACATGCTCACCCTTTCAGTCATGGGGCGTTATTATGTGACGGTCAAACCTATTATTCGTTGATAAAAGAGTAGCCCAACAGTTGGTGGGGGATGGTGATGACTAGCTGCCTTCCTACAAGTCTTACATTGTTAAATCAGGATGGCTAGCGCAAAAATCCCTCGTGTATCTTTGGGCTAAATTCAAAAACAAACAATACTTTAATAGCGACGACATTTACTAACATCAGCAAAAATCTGGTGACAAAGTTAGGCAAAAGAAAACTTGCTCGCATCGGCCTTATTTGTAATCAAATTTTTAAAAACTGTGATTAACGATTTATTTCTCCAGACGAACTTTCGTAGTCTCCTGTCGCCACCGTGCCAGTCTAGAATTTGTTGTTTTACGTAAAAACATCTCTGCTATTTTTCTAAAAATAATTCGCTTAGTTTAGAATATACGTTATTTTTAAGCCAAACAAGACCATTATGAGCTTTACATATACCTTTATAAACAAATAAACAATTCACTCTATCGTTTTCGAAATATATCTCACTATTTCGCTCTCTATGAAAGCTGTGAAAACAAAACGAAATCCTAAATGTATAATCATTTTTAATTCAAGCGTTTCAATTAGAGCTGCTAGTTTTATCGAAATAATTCAAAAAATTTCAGGAAAAAAAACCAAACACAAATAAGCATTCATAGTTAACACAATGTTAATAATTTATTTAGAAGGGAAGGTTATAATTAATTGTTATAATTAATATTTCTGTTTTGCTTATAAATTTTTCGAAATTTTATTTTCTCTTGTTCAGGATATGAATCTGAGGAATCATGATTTGTTAACTTTTGCTGCCCAATTTTTGAGGCGGCCCCGGATGCATTTTAAGAGTAACAATCATCTCACACTGTTTAATTAGATAAGAATAATCCAAGAAGTAATGGTTAGTGCTGTTAAATAATTTGCTGCAATTTAGGCTATAGCTTCAAAATTAGTTCTAAGTTGGTGTAAACATTAATGACGTAATTGATTTATCAACTTAAGAAGATTTCAGTTAGAATTAGAATTCAGTATAAATATACAAATTAAAATCGTTATATTGGGTCAAAATAAAATGTAAAAACTGAATATTCCTGTTTTGGAATGCTGCTAGCTGTTTACAGGCAATGATCATGTAACCGAGAACATGCTAGATCTAAAATAAATATTTGACTTAAATCGGATAAAAAAAAGAACATTTTGCTTATTGAATTGAAAAAAAAAAACAGGTCTGCTCTTCTTGGATAGATTTTCTCAATCGAGGGACAAAAAAATTTTATTTGGTTCACGTGTCGTCAGTAGGGCACCCATTGGTTATCCAAACTCTGAAATAAACGTTGACTGCCTAAACACGTTACATCAACTGAAGTGCTGTTTATTTTAGCTTTGCTTCAGAAACACGAACTTCGGAGGCTCGAGCACGTATTTTAGATTTATAATAAACACGTTTGTTACAATAGATATCTATTTTTGTTGCTGTTTAAATGAATGCATTAATGCATTTTTAATTTTATTCCTGAGTTATACTGACAAAAGGAGTAAAGGTTTTGACCCTTGTCTACGTCTTTCTTTGCGCGTATAGTAACTTGACATAATTGTAATTTTCTTTATACACCGTTTTTTGTTCTTCCACGTTTGTATTTTGTTCTCATCTGATGACTTGTGCGAACGATCCAATCAATAGGTTTTATTTTTTGTTTCTTCTTGCCTCTTTACGAGACCTGGTGTAGAGAGTATTGAACGAAAATGAGGCTTAAGAGGATCTTGCACACTAGAGTGGATTTCGTTCTATAAGAATATTCGAAGGTAATGCTTACATGTTAAGAAACTATGACATACAGATTCTTGTTCCTTGTATAATCTACTTTTAAGTGAAGTTTCTTGTACATTTGGTCAATAATAGTAACTCCACTAAATATTCGTTCATTTTTTAATCCGATTTCGATCTAGGCTCATGACAAAATTCAATTTAATAACGCGGCGTCAAACGGCGAGAGAAGTTAGTTTTTTTTTATAATAGACATATGCTGTATAAGGTTGGTGCTGGTTATTTTTTGACCAAAGCTACGCAATGAGCTAGCTGCAAAATGTCGAATCCCAGCTTTTAGTCCTAAAGCTGACCCATTGGAGGACATTTGGCGTATATGCAACAAGAAATAGCACTCTGTGATGAAAAGAAAACCTGCTTATAGAGAAAACTATACATGTAAAAACGGCTAGTATGAGTAGAGAAAGCACTATGTAGAGGAGCGAACAACGTTTCGACCTTCTTCGGTCATCGTCAGGTTCACAAAGAAAGAAAGAGGTAATTAACCGATAGCTGACCACATGTTTGAAGGCGGTTGTGTACTTGAGTGTAGGAATGTGAAGGGCATGCTTAGATGTTGGATATATTTATTAATATTGGTATAAAGGTGTTCCTTTGTATTAATCTATTTTGGGTTTTAGTTGTTGTATAAGTAAGGCTTCTCTAATTTTGCTATAGGTCAGTTACCTCTTTCTTTCTTTGTGAACCTGACGATGACCGAAGAAGGTCGAAACGTTGTTCGCTCCTCTACATAGTGCTTTCTCTATCCATACCAGCCGTTTTTTACATGTATCAGAAATAACAGTACTATTTCTTCTCGAAAATATAGGATATTGTATTATTCTATTTTTAAAATTTATTATTATTACTATTCAAAATGTAATGTCCGAAGACACGAAGCAACTGACTATTTACATAGAGTGTAATTTCAACACTAATAATGTATGTTGGTAAAAGGGTAAAAATTGCATATCCTAAGAGTGTACGTGAAAAACGAAATTCAGTAACCGACCGAACATGAAAGGTGTAAGTGTATACCCTTATAGATTCCTGTGTTAATATTTCACACTCATAAAGTTATAATTTCACGTATTGTTTCATTTATAAAGTGGCATTTACTTAATATGAGAGGAAGAAACGTGCTAGAGTAAAAATTATGTCTGTCTTAGAGAACACTTGGTGAGTTTACTATGGGGAATCTAACCTGAACACTTGGTGAGTTTACTATGGGGAATCTAACCTGAACACTTGGTGAGTTTACTATGGGGAATCTAATCTGAACACTTGGTGAGTTTACTATGGGGAATCTAACCTGAACACTGGTGAGTTTACTATGGGGAATCTAACCTCAGAATGGTAGGATTACAAACCCATAGCTTTACCGCTGTCCTACCGCGGTATTTGAATAAAGATTTGATTTTATGTATACACGAACGACTTAAGCTGATTCTTTTCACCGGAGCATAAATTAATTAACCTCTTGATTTTATATTTGTTAAGAGTTGTTTATATCTATACAAATATTTTTTTAAAGGAAGAGAAGTTTGAAGCTGCTATAATATTCTTTCCGTAATCAGGTTTTGATTAGAGGGCGCTGTGTATCGTTTTCATTTTGTCAGGAGGTGAAAAACATGTTTCAACTTTTCCATGAGTGGTCAGGGCGTTTGTCCACCAATCTGAAGGTCTCGGGTTCGAATCCCTGTACCATCAAACATTCTGGCCCATTCAGCCGTGTGAGTCTTATAAGTGATTATCAATCCCATTATTCGTTAGTAAAAGGGTTTGCCCAAGAGTTGACGGCGGGTGGTGATGACTAGCTGTCTCATCTCTAGTCTTTTAGTACTAACGCAGGTAGTCTTCGTCTAGCTTTGCGCGAAATTCAACACAACCAAACAAACATTTCCGTAAGCACCCTATCGTCATGAAGATTTTTAAATACATCAACATTCACTTCCACGGCTACAAGGCCTGCCATGACCAGATGGTTAAGGCGCTCGACTCGTAATCCGAGGGTTGCGGGTTCGAATCTTCGTCACACTAAACATGCTCGCCCTTTTAACCGTAGGGACGTTATAATGTTACGGTTAATCCTGTTATTCGTTGGTAAAAGAGTAGCTCAAGAGTTGGCGGGGGGTGGAAATGACTCGCTGCTTTTTCTCTGATCTTACACTGTTAAATTAGGGATGGCTAGTACAGGTAGCCCTTGAGCAGCTTTGCGCGAAATTCAAAACAAACTAAAGGCTACAAGGCAGGGGCGAGTAGCGCCATCTATTTTATTTTAATCGTTATGAAGTGTCTCGTATTTATTGGTACCCGTGCAACAGTTTGGAAGCTGTTCAAAGTAAACAGTTTATTCATAAAAAAATTAAACCTAAATTTCTACGTACATGTTTAATATGAACAAGAAGTGTTCCTATTATCGTTATTTTATTTATATTTGACATTTTCTTTGTCTTTGTAGTGGAAAGTTCTTCGATAAAATCACCATAGTAAGCGTTAATTCAATTTAGACACTTGTGTCTTCCTCGTGAGCGACTTATAGTATTACCATGGCATTAAGCCCCTTTTTTTTAACTTTATGAGAGAATTCGACAATTCATTTTCCTCAGAATATTTCTAAGTAAATTTCAATCATGTCTGAGTTTGTCGTACACTTAGGGCTGATAAACGAAATCCCAGGCCAAATCCAGAAACGATGTTATTTTGTTCCGGTTGGTTGAATTGTAAAGACCATAACACATCCTGCAAGATTCTAAAAATCAAAAACAAACACAAAAAGCCCTAATTTTATAACTTTGCTATCAGCTGTCTCCAGACATTGCGTAGGTTTTTTGTTTGCTTTGTTTTGAATTTCTCGCAAAGCTACACGAGAGCTATCTACGTTAACCGTCCCTAATTTAGCAGTGTAAGACTAGAGGGAAGGCAGTTAGTTATCATCACTCACCGCCAACTGTGGTGCTACTCTTTTACTAACGAATTGTGAGATTGACCGTCACTTTATAACGCCCCCACAGCTGAAAGAGTGAGCATTTTTGGTGTGACGGGAATTCGAACCCGCGACCCTCGGAGTACGAGTCGAGTGCCTTAACCACCTGGCCATTTTGGGCCTAGGAATGAAATGGTGATTCAATAAGCGTTAACATTCCGAGAAAATAACACGGATGTTTTGGTGCGCTTAACGGCCCCCCGCTAGTACAGCGGTATGTCTCCTGATTTACAACGCTAAAATCAGGGGTTCGATTCCCCTCGGTGGGCTGAGCAGATAGCCTTTGTGGCTTTGCTAACAGAAAACACACACACACATGGTGCGCTTAACGAAAAACGCATACATTTTTGGGTCCTTTCATTAGAATCGTGTTTGAGGCCTCGTTTATCAGTGGAATAGGAAAACATAAGCAAGCTATCACTAGGTAAAAAACAACTATGGGTAACCAATTTGTGACTATGACTTCGAGCAGATTCAACTCTCATGAGCCCAACAAGGTTCATATTCTGCAGATTATCGCCAATGGAAATGTATATGCCACTAACGGCAATAGATGCCTTGGGATAACTTTTAGGTATACGTACATACACACTTCGGTGCCCTTTCCAAAGGAATGTTTATCTTTCCAAGTAATTTGGCAATCAAGACTCTGTCGTGTCTCGGTGGAGTGGACTGGGAAATAAAAATTCTGTCTCACGTTAAGTGATGAGACTCAACCATGACCAGCTGAGAACAAAATGTTGAACGACACCATCCAATAATAAGCTCAAATAGGCTTACGTTTTTGATAAAGAAGCTGTTTTATTTTGTTTTCTACCTTCTACAAGTAATGTGATAATAGTCCTCTAGGGACTGTGACACAGCGAATTATATATATTTTTGCAATGGTTTGTTTATCATTCATTTCTTATTCACTCTATTGTTTAGTTCATCTGTCAATTTTTAGTTACATTAAAACAATAACTCGCCTTCTAACTAAATAAATACGTATGTATTATGAAATTGACACCAACTGTACTAGCGGTAACATGTGGGTACTATTAATGTAGCAAAATATGATGGAAATTCATGATTACATGGGATGGATTCTTGTGTCCTAATGCACTGAAACTATATAAATTAAGTCACAACATAGTTTGTGAATTATCGCTGTTTGTCACTCCATTTAATACACACAAGTGATTTTGAAAGATTTTCTTTAGAGTTAATTATTTCTGTTCCTCTGATTCTTTTCCTGATTCCTTTATTTGAAATACTTAACACTGATATTTATGTTTTATTATTTATTAACATGGATATAACGGTCTGGCCAATCACGTGTTTGATAACTGTGGTTTTTGAAATTGGAAACATTTTGTTCCAACTGTTGTTACAATTTGATAAATTGTATTTTGTTGAGTCCTAGTTGTAGCAACATGTTATTGTAGACCGTTATAAGACCTGTATCAATCTTCAATACACCAGTATTATATGAGTTAGGATAACAAATGAAAAGTCTACTTTAAATAACCAGATAAGAAATATATCATTTGTTATATATCCTAACGAATGATCTCAGAATGGCCAGGTGGTTAAAGCACTCGACACGTAATCTGAGGGTCGGGAGTTCGAATTCCCGTCACACCAAACATGCTCACTCTTTCAGTCGCGGGGGCTTTATCATGTGACGGTCAATCCCACTATTTGTCGATAAAAGAGTAGCTCAAGAGTTGGCGGTGGGCGGTGATGATTATTTGTCTTCCCTTTAGTCTTAAACTGCTAAATTATTCATAACGGTGAAATATTTATATATATATTATTTTATCTTCACTTTTCTTATTAACAGTGTTTCTTATTGATGTTATGTCGCGTCTGAAGATGATCTAAGAAGGTCGAAACGTTGACTTTACTTTAATTAAAGTTTTAATACCCATACCAGGTGTCTTTATAATACATTTTTACTTCGAGTGAGTTTCTCATCATCATGAGTTATGTGGCTCAGTAAAGCAGTTATTAAAGTATATGGATTAAATTTTTGTTATCAGAAAAAAAAAAACATTGTTATTTTTATATTATTGGAAAAATGCCATCATCCACCATTTTACGAAGAAAGTAAAACTTACTAAGTGTTGGTTTTTACGGAAACTGATTCTTACACGATCTAAAAATATTATCGTGTCTTGTTTAAGTTATTCTTATTGTAAAGAAGAGGTGTTGAAATGTGAGTAATATTGCGCTTACGAGGATATTTGAACACGCAAGATATTATATATTAGAAGAAAACATTATACATCATCCAAGTTTAGGCTGCTAAAGTAGAAGCTAGCAGTAGGAAGCCCACATAAAATAAAACTGTTAAAATTTTTAAGATATCAGCGCCATAAAGCTTTGCGTTTATCTTTTCACGTTAATATCCGTTAACGATACTTGCTTTTAAATTATTGGATTTATCTATTTATCACTAGCTTTCAAATTGACAAACAAAATCAATCAAAGAATTATTGTAAACACTTCATTATGCTGCGACGTCATGCTTGCATGGTAACGGCCTTAACAACAGGGCAACACTGATGTTATTTATTGACCAACTTAACTGTGAACTGTGAAAATCGCTTAGCAACGTTTGGATTAAAATGTAAAGCCATTAACGAAGCGTGGGACGCCCTCTTCCACTAGCTTGAGCTTCAGTGCAAGAACTGTTGGTCAGAAAAATCCTTGCTAAGCTCTGCGTTAAATATTACTTTGTTTGGCGTCGGCTTCACGTCGTTAAAATTAAAATGGTTGTCAAACTCGAACCGTTCATTCGATTGTTATTCCATATGAAATTAGATTTATTCATCAGCTTTTGTCAAAACTGATTTCGCTAGTTACTCACAATTGACTGTGAGTTAAGGACACCACATAAATTGGTAATAACTCTGCCACGCACAGCGTGTATTTCGTTGGCCTCATGGGAATGACGCAACAGATTGCATACCTAACAATATTCGTGGGAAGTGTTCTATCTACGAATGTTACAACAAAACATTAGGATACTTACTTAAGTAAACCACTTGGAAATTAAGGAAAGATGCTTTGATTCTCTACGGGATTTTGACAAGTTACTAAAATATACAAGTTAATTTTATCGCAAGTTGTCGCTTAAAAAGTATAAATATTTAATAACATAAATTTTGACAAGATCGAAACTTAATCTTCTAGAATGGATTAGGTGTATTGGGAGTTTTGAAGAATCGCTGGAATTGAAGAATTATGAATTAAAATTCTGTATTCTACATTCACCAAAACATTTTAATGAACATGAAAATAAATAAAGGTGTTTGAGCTTAGGCGGTGAACGAGTAAACTGAAATTATTCTATTAAGATAGGTAGGTTTCTCAAGTAGAGTAAAAATTGGTTTCAATCCAAACATCACGTGTTCTGTTGATTTGAGTTGTACAGAGCTGGTTGAAACATTTTTAGAGACATTTATTATGGCACTTTCAGTATCTAACGAAGAAGTGTTTCATGATTTTAAAGTTTATACCCTATAGAAACAAGAAAATCAAAATTCGTGTTTAATATTAGCAAGTACTTCAACAAGTAGGGATAATTAAGATTTGTTTGTTTGTAATTGCATGCGAAGCTGTACGAGGGCTATCAGTGCCAGCTGTCCCTAATTTAGCAGTAAAAACTAAAGGGAAGACAGCTAGTCATCAACACCTACAGCCAAATCTAGGGATATTCTTTTACCAATAAATATTGTACTTAAATGGACATTATAATGACTCCACAGCTGAAAGGGAGAACATGTTTGGTGGTATGTGAACCTGCAGTTAGCGAGACGAGCATCATAACCACGTGGCCATGAAAATTAAGGACTCAATGTGGAACAGTTATTATAATTGCATGTATGTTTGATAGATATTTTATAATCCATTATGAATTGTCGTATGTACATAGAAGCAGATTAGATTGATATTTAGTATATATGTTGTAGTCATATTAAGTTCTTAAACCTACTATGTCTACTTTGTCTGAAGTTACACTAGAAATCATAATGTAAATGGTTAATTGATAAGGTTATAGGGTTTTGTTTGGTTTGTTTTGAATTTCGCGCAAAGCTACTCGAGAGCTATCTGCGCTAGCTTTCCCTAATTTAGCAGTTTAAGACTAAAGGGAAGACAGCTAGTCATCACCACCCACCGCTAACTCTTGGGGTACTCTTTTACCAACGAGTAGTTGGATTGGCCGTAACATCATAACGCCCCCTTCTGAAAGGGCGAGCATGTTTGGAGTTATGGGGAATTCGTACCCGCGACTCTCAGATTACGAGTCGATTGCCTTAGCCACCTGGCCATATCGGGCCGTTTAAAATGAATGCTTCAATACTTTAAACTTTGTAATATATAATTCCAACGTGATGGGGAGAGAGAACGTTCTTCAGTGTTAAAAATGACAATTAACGCACAAGTTTCCCCCTTTCCAGACACGACATGTATTAATTTATAAATAAAATTCATTTTTATTGGTACGTAATGGACTTCTAAACCCTGGCTTGAAGCAAGTTCAATAACAAACCGTTCCAGCGCATTTAAAATATGTCCTCAAGCAAGTTTCAAACATTACAGTTAAAGCATTTGTGGTGAATGAAAATGTACAATTTTCTTAATTTCATCTTTGTTGAAATTATTATTGTTAAAGTTTAGTAAGTGAACAGCACTCGAAGAATATATAATACAATTTTTACTTGTGTCAAAAATTTCAAACTTAAAAGCAACGGCAGTTTTAATCTCTAAAAGGGTGAATACTGAAGTATGAAGACAACTAGTCATCACCACCCACCGCCAACTCTTGGGCTATTCTTTCACCAACGAATAGTGGGATTAACCGTCACATAATAACGCCCCCACGGCTGAAAGTGCGAACATGTTTGAAGTTAGGTGGATTTGAACCCGCGACTCTCAGATTAGAAGTCGAGTGCCTTAACCATGTGGCCATGCCGAGCTAGGTTATACGGTAATTAAATCTTGACAAGAGGTATTTTAAAACATACTCTCAGTATCAAACCATTTTGGAAGGTTAATTGATGAGGTTATAAGGAAATTAAAATCCTCTGAAAATGTTACCATAATTATTCTTGCTACAAACCTTTATATGTACAGATATCAATACTTTTATTACGATAGGACCGGTATATATTTAAATATATATATGTATATACGGTGTTAAAGCCTTTTGGATACAGCTTTGTAAATCTGTTTAATGTAAAGATTGTTTGTTTGTTTGTTTAGAATTAAGCATAAAGCAACACAAGGGGCTATCTGTGCTCTGTCTATCACAGGCATCGAAACCCGGGTTTTAGCGGCGTGAATCCACAAACATGCCGCTGCGCCACTGTGGAGGGGGCAACATAGAAATACACGGTGTTTTATAAGGCCAAAATATTTTTTTAGGTATCGGTTTTGTTTTCGAAGTCCTTTGTTTCACAAAACCTGGTTATTTTCATTATGATAATTCATTTTTCAGCATTATATTAACAAAAGATATAATACAAGTGATCCTGTTATTGAAATAGGAGTGGTGTTATAAGTTGCTTATAAAGAAATATTTAATTTGTAAACTTAAAAATGATATCTAAATAATGCTATGTGAGAATTCATTGAGTGTTAGAAACATCAAACAAAAATTCGTTTTAATTTCGTATAAGTCAACAACACAGAGCTTGTATTAGATTTTCTATATTAGAGAAATTAAACAATACAGATCTGGCATTTAGTTTTTCACCTATTGCAATCCAACAACACAGGCCTGGTTTTAGAATTCTATCTTAGAGCAATACAGTAACTAATATCTAGTGTTAGATTTCTATCTTAGAGCAATCCAGCAACACAGATCCGGAATTAGCTCTCTGTTTTCAAACAATTCAACTGCATCATAAAGCTGAGCTTAGATCTCCACGTTAGAAACAAGGTATTAATTTTAAAAAATTAATAGATATTAAAATTTATTATCAGAGTGATAACCTTTTACCTAACCTTAAAGGCCCAGTATGGCCAGATGGTTAAGGCATATTCGAAGGTCGCGGGCTCGAATCCCCGCCACACTAAATATCCTTGCTCTTTCAGCCGTGGGAGCGTTATAATATGACAGTCAATTCCACTATTAGCTGGTAAAAGAATAGCTCAAGAGTTGGCGGTGGGTGGTAATGACTAGCTGGTTTCCCTCTAATCTTACACTGCTAAATTAGGGATGGCTAGCGTAGATAACCCTCGTGTAGCTTTGCGCGAAATTCAAAACAAACGAAACCCAACCTGACCTTAATGGTTTATTTCCTCGTTGCTTTTAAAAGTTCGATATGCGTAAATGTATCGTTTGTTAACAATCTTTTAATATAAATCTAAAGTACCTGCAGCAGGTTTTAACGTCGAACGTTGAGCTAAACATGTTGCGAGTTATTTATTTAAATTATCTGTATTTAAACAATCGTTTAAATGTAAAAAAATTAATAATTTCGTGATCAGTTAGACAGATTATTTCTTGAGAAACGAGCCTCTCTTGTCTTTCTAAAAATCTGTCATAACTCATCAATATCCTTTCTAGTTGTAGGCCTTTAATTAATATTATTACGCAGTTATTGAACTTCCATCTTCCTAATTTAAGTGTATTAGTTTTGTGTAATCGTACTCAAAATTACAACAATTCGGATATTATTTTTTTTATTCCATCAATTTTCATTCAACTCTGATAATCTGAAAGATATCGAATGGTGATGTACAAAGAACTTTGAGCATTATTATAAACGTATTACTACATTAAAATTATTTATTTTTTTACTTATTTTTACAGAACATTTACATCAATTTTCTGCTTTCAAATGTTTTTCTCAAGGTTGACTAGTAGAGGAAACCGGTAAAATACACTCTAATACAAAGTAGCTTTATTAGAAGAAAATATTTCAAATTATATTGCAAAGATAAACAAAGTGTACAGCGTTCTTAGAGGGCAGTAATTTTCGTTTAGAAAATGGCCACGCAAACCTAATTACCCAACTCAATGAAAGTTTCTAAAACTCTTCTATCTAGTATATAAAATGAGGATATTTTATGAATATTAATAAACAGATTTGATTATTTTTTCTTATAATAATATATATTTAATAATTAAATCACAACATATTCTAAGGTTACAAGGTAGAGAGAACATAACAGTTTAAAAAGTTGAATAAAGTGTCTTTAAAGTCAGATATATAGTATTTTCACCATAAAAATTATATTTGAATTTTATCTAAATCGAATAATTAAACAAACCTAAACTTGCCAGTGCCTTTATCATGAAAATATCGCATTTCTTTAAAATAATAAACGAACTGGGACAAGCGAATGAAATGCTCACATCATAACAGATGTTCATGCACGTTTTCCAAATTTTTATACATACTCTATTTGTATTTTAAAACTAAGAAATTTCCTTCCCTTAACCCTCGAAAAAATTATAAAATTTTCATAAGATCAAAATCTTTCGAAAATCACAAGCTAGACAAAAGTTCACGACTGTTTCAGGTTTTACGTGTTTATTAAAAATTATGATGATTAAGATAAAAATGAAAACCAGTTACTTCCGCATGTTAAATATCAATCCAGCCAATAAATTTCTAATTACAACGAAATGGCACAGAACCCGTTGAACAACACGAAACCGAACAAGATAATCAACCCACGATAGAGCTACAAAATAAACGTTTAAATCTATTCAATCAATTAAAAATTTGGTAAAACCATAGTAAAGCTGGAATAGTGTGAGTTTACAAACAATGAAACCTATTTTATCGAAGTGTTTTTATCCGTAGCACATGTCTTATGCGCTTAAATTACAACTATACGTTTGTATTTACTAAGACTTTTATTATATGCGACAAATTACAGAAGCTTTATTGCTTTTATAATCTAAACTAAATGAATTAATACTTGACGTTTTATTTTAAAATTATGTAGAATAGTTCTTATTTTTATTTATTTAAACATAGAAAGTTATGTTAAATTATTTCACAACAAGTTCAACTTAGACGTTAAATAAAAGAAGAGAAAAACCACATAACAACCTGTTTGTTATTAGGGGTGGTGGAAATTAATAAACATTTTGAAAATGATCTCAGGTCTTGTGATTAGGGGTGGTGGAAATTAATAAACATTTTGAAAATTATCTCAGGTCTTGTGATTAGGGGTGGTGGAAATTAATAAACATTTTGAAAATGATCTCAGGTCTTGTGATTAGGGGTGGTGGAAATTAATAAACATTTTGAAAATGATCTCAGGTCTTGTAATTAGGGGTGGTGGAAATTAATAAACATTTTGAAAATTATCTCAGGTCTTGTTATTAGGGGTGGTGGAAATAATAAACATTTTGAAAATTATCTCAGATCTTGTGATTAGGGGTTGTGGAAATTAATAAACATTTTGAAAATGATCTCAGGTCTTGTTATTAGGGGTGGTGGAAATAATAAACATTTTGAAAATGATTTCAGTTCTTAGTATAGATTGTATTCTGTTGTACTTAACATTAAGAACATTGTTGCGAGATAAATTTTATATTAAGTAACTGGTATTAATCGTCACATACATTTTCTTAAATAAACAAATTTCTATGTCTTACATTTGATGGATGTTCTCATGGTTTTATTGTTGCTAATCGTGTGACAAACGAGTATGTGTGTATGCGTTTTTTTCATCAAAGCCACATCGGGCTGTCTGCTGTGTCCACCAAGAAAAATCGAATCACTGATTGTAGCGTTATAACTACAAATACTTACCGCTGTACCACGGGGGGACTAGCAAATAAACTAGTCTCTCATGGTTTCCCTGTAATAGTGCTTGTTAATTAAAAAAGTTTACAGTTTTAAATATGAGTTACTCATAACTTATGCCTTTTCCTAGTTCATCATTTCGTCATCTTTTATTTTCAGCCCCCGTTCACTGTTTAGTCGAAACCATGAAGACTGCAAATAGACGTTTCGCTATGAAGTATTGGAATATAAAAAACTAAAAAAGAAATGTACATTTCTCACAAAAAGAATTACAAATATATAGAGGGGAAAAAAACATTTTCATTAAAATTTAAATAAGACGTCTGAAAGTCCGTCACTATAGTAAGTATCAAACTGTTTCTTAAGAGTAATATAAAATCTTTTTCTACAGTCAGCAACTGTGCTACGTTTCGTTCAGCAAGAGTAATTGGGATAACTTAAAGTTTGATTTGAAATGCGTATGCAGCGAGATCACACGTGCAGAAACAAAAACGTGTCAAGAAACTAAAGTGGAATTGTGGAGGCCTAACACGTAATATCGTAAAACTGTTTGTTTCATACATCGCCGCCATATTGGATATTGAGTGTCACCTCCCGGTAATCGTCGACAATCTATACGAGTACACGAATTGCATGTTTTAGGTTCTGCGGTCATCTGTGTAACAAGAAAGACCTACAGAGATTTAGTTTTTGTTCAACATATTTTTGATGCACTTTGTTAAGATTATCCATAGCGTCACGTAGCATAATATTAAAAAACAAGTTTGTAATTGCTTTCTCTGAGACGAATGTAAGCACTCGACATCCAGGTATTATTAGATGAAACGTCAATTAGTTTTCTCACATTGTTTACCCCGAGAGAAAATACCAATAATGCTGTAACTAAGTTAGAATAACAAGAACGAATTACGTAATTCGATCATGTTAGAAAAACGTTATTCTTTCCATGGTATAAATGTAATTATGACGTCAAGAAACTCTGTGTATTACATTAAGATTTTGTGTAATTCTGTGATTCTTGGTTCAAGAAATATAAACATTATCATTTTGTGGTAAAATCCTCATGTTTTTGATATCCAAAAATTAACTGAAACTAGTTTTGTTGTTACATAGGTTTGTGTTGGCTGGATAGTTAGGGCGCTCGATCCGTAATCTCTTCTATCCTTTTGTGAAGTAATTCGTAATGCCGAGAAACCCACTTCAAATAAAATTGTATTTTCAAGACGGCTGGTATTGGTATCAAAACTTTAATTAAAACAAAGTATAGAAGGTCGTAATGTTGTTCTGTACCTTATTTTAATTAAAATTTTAATACACATATAAGCCACCTTATTTTAATTAAAGTTTTAATACACATATAAACCACCTTATTTTAATTAAAGTTTTAATACACATATAAGCCACCTTATTTTAATTAATGTTTTAATGCACATATAATCCACCTTATTTTAATTAAAGTTTTAATACACATATAAGCCACCTTATTTTAATTAATGTTTTAATACACATATAAGCCTCCTTATTTTAATGAATGTTTTAATACACATGCCAACTGTCTTAAGTATACTCTTCTGTATTCTTTTTTTTTCTTCCTAGCCCTGCATGGCCAAGTGATTAACGCGTTCGACTCCTAATCCGAGGTTCGCAGGTTCGAATCCCCGTTGCACCAAACATGCTCGCCCTTTTAGCCGTTGGGGCATTATAATGTAACTATCAATCCCACTATTCGTTAGTAAAAGAGTAGGCCAAGAGTTGGCGGTGGGTGGTGATGACTAGCTGCTTTTCCTCTAGTCTTACACTGCAAAATTAGTGACAGATAGCCCTCGAATAGCTTTGCGCGAAATTCAAAACAACCAACTCTTACATATCTTTCTAACTGTTTTATTTTTCCTATAACTTTTCTACGTTTCTCTTTCTACCCTCAGTCTTGTGTCTCTCTCAAGTCCTCTTCCGTTTGATTCAGTCATTTCATTTTTCTTCTTCCACCAGTTCTCTGTTTATCCTCCATCAAACTTAACTGAATAGATTTTTTGCTGATATTTTCCATTACTCACTCTTTTTCCTTTGCATAATCTATAGTTCCTTTCGATATTTGCTCGCTTCCACGTCATTTCCACATCAGCATTTTTTTAACAGTTTCTGCTTGTCTCTTTTCATCTTAATTTTATGAGAATGTTTTTGCACTGTTTTAATAATGTTATGCATTTTTTACCGGTTATTATGTTTTGACTGTCCTATTTCTTTGTTTCAAGATATCTTCACTCCCAGATACAATTATTCCTGGACTTTGCTCTTCACTTTAGTCTAATCCCTGTCTTATCCTTTTCATATTATATCTAATGTTCCTGTCTCCTTCCCTCTTGATTTTCCTTCCTCTTCTTTTAGAGTTAACAGCTCTCGTTATTTATCCACACTTGTTACTTTACAGTAACTTTACCTTTTATGGGTCGAACAAATGAAGCTGTCGAACATTTGTTTCGTATCACAACTACTATAGGCAGGAGAGACATTGGAACGAAACGAACGTCGAACAATCTCATCGTTTGGTTCCACTGAGCGATTTATGACATCAGATGTATTGTGAAAATATATACATATACATATACCATCATTAACAATAGTTTATATTTTTTTGTGAATGTGTGCGTGTTTTCGTGAAATTCTCAGATGTCAAGGCCTGAAAGAACTTTTCGCTTTATGACTGTAAATAAGTCTCATTATCCCACTATATCACTACAATGAAACTGTTTTAGCGAAAGAGTTCAGACAGTATCTGACTCGATTACAATTGTTACCATATCTTTTTCTCTGTATACATCTATATATATATGCGTATGCGTGTGTGTTTGTGTGTATACATATCTAGCCGAACGGAGATTAAGACTGATAGACGGTGTATCCCCACAGCAAGGTGGGTTCTACTTAATCAGTCATCTCCAAAACCTTGTGTTCATTCTATATCTCACATTATAGCCTGTATCATGGAGATCCTTTTAATTTATGCACCGTTTCTGATTTTTGTTCAAGCTTGTTTTTGTTTATTAGGAAAATTATTATTTTTTGCTTTATTTTACTTGACTGTTGAGCATTAATATTCTATGCATATATATATTTACATATGGAGTTGTTATATCTTCACTATATCTATATTGAATGAACCCACATTTCGAATGCTCATATAACTATAGTAAATGAACATACAAGCTACCAAAACATTATTATTAATATTTCATACAATAGATTAACTGTAAATCCATCACTGCATCGTTTAAAATGCTAAAACTGTGGTCCGTCATCATTCAAACAATCTTGACATCTACAAGAAGTGCCTGACATGCTGTTACATAGTTTTCAGCTCTGATTCGATGGATAGCATTTGTGACCTGTTGCTTTAATTCATCAGTGGTTTCGTGTGTGTATGTGTATTTTATAGAAAAGCCACATCTGGAGGTCTGCTGTGTCCACCGAGAGGAATAGAATTCCTGGATTTTAGTATAGTAAATTGAAGACATACCGATGTCCTACCGGAGCACAACGATTTTGAGATTATTTTTAGATATCCTCTATTATTATCTGAAATAAAAAATTATAAATCGATATGCAGAAGTTACATAAATCATGTGTATGTATGTAGATAATTTTATATAAACATTAAAAAGCCCAAACGAAAATAGAAAACGCTACACCAATTGAAAGGATCCCAAAGGTACAGGCTATAATATGGGATATAAAACGTACCTTAGGTATATATGTGCATATATAGAGACTATCAAATGTGAATAATATATAATAAGTAAAATAATTCTAAGATCTTCATTTGTTTCTATCAGATTAATTTAAGGACTACAGACAAGACTTTAGGACTAAAAAAACACTAACATCATCGAAGTTGTTAACCATGTTTTAGACGGCTTTGGTTGCTCGACTTGTGCTAAATATTACTTTTAAGACTAAATGCTGTTTATATGCATTAGCCATGTTCATTTACTGACAACCGAAACCCTGGGTAAATAAAACCTACCGAACTCTTCAGACTACAGACAATAAACCTTGTTTTAAGCCATCAGAAAATATTAAATAAAAAAATAAATACCCCCAAATAATTAAATAAAGTTATAACACAATCAAGAAGAAAAAAACGTATATATTTATATACGTAAAATAAGTAAATTATAACTCTTTTGTTGTTGTTGTGTAGAAAGTGTTTTCAATAAATTAATAGATATAAAAATGCTATTTTTTTCATTTTATGAGTTGTTATTGTGTTGTCAGTAAACATAGGGTTTATGTAAAAACACAGTTTTTTATACTATTTCCTTTAGTTTTTTGAATTCCAAAATATCCTGATTGGTTTACAAACATATCAGTAGTGAGAGTTGGTCTTTGAAGATATGAACCCAAAATGGAGAGTTTAAGCACATAAGCTTATCGTGAGTTAAATGAGATGTAACCATATGAAGAAAGAAAATGTATACTGTGCTTAATAGTTTGAATTTGCATGAAAATCATATAATGCGGCTGAGGCGAGATTACAGTGACATGATACACAAAAAGTAATGTTGCATTAGCTTAGAGGAACGTAAAATTACCATTTACGTAACTGCACATGCGCCGTATAAAATTCCATAATCTAATACAATTATGGCTTCTCTGACGTACTTTGTAATTTTCCACCATAATAATAAATTATTACACTCACCCTCTTCCAACTGAGCTCAGTATTGTGCTTACAAACTTATGATTGCAAAATTCGGAGCTTGAAACTCGTTTGGAGAGCAAGTTTTTAGGCAGATAATGACTCGAACAAATATGGCCGAAATATGAAGAAAAATATTTTTTTTGTAGCAATAAAAAACTGGTGTTTAATCAAATATAGTTTAGATGGATTAAAAGAACAAGGAAAGTGAGGAGCGTCCTCGCATGGCCAGGTGGTTAAGACACTCGACTCGTAATCTTAGGGTCGCGTGTTCGAATCCCCGTCGCAACAAACAAGCTCACTTTTTCAATCGTGTGATGGCCAATTCCATTATTTATAAGTAAAAGAGTAGCCCAAGAGCTGGCGGTGGGTGGTGATGACTAACTTCCTTTCCTTTAGTTTTACACTGCTAAATTAGGTACAGCTAGCTCAGATAGCCCTTGCATAGCTTTGAGCGAAATTCAAAAACAAAGCGAAGAGCGTATATTAAAGCTAGATTCTTTAGACCTATTCTTATAATTTTCTGATTGGAACTAAATATGATATTGTGTGTGCGTTGTTTACGTAACTAACTTAATGTTGTTGTTTTTTAATTGTATTATAAAGCATTAGAAAAATACATCATCCAAAAATAAGAATTGTAATACAGATGTTTATTTTTAGCTGCTATTTCCGTTTTAGCTTAGAAGATGTAATAACTCTTAAAGCATGTGTAAAATGCTACTTTTAGCAATGTGTGTATTCTCCTCATTTGCAAAGAGAAATGTGTCGAATATAAGTAAAAAATTAATTATAAAATACGTATTATTTGCTTTAAAAAACAACAAAATATACACTAGTGAAGTATTAACATAAAAAGAAGGTAACAGAATGACGAAATGATTCCAAATAATATTTTAAAAGATGTGAGGCCCGACACAGTCTGATATAGTGTAGAATCTCGACTCGCAATCTGAGGGTTGCAGGTTCGAATCCCTTTAACTAAACATGGTTGCCTTTTCAATCAAGTAAGCGTAAAAATGTGACAGTTGATAGATGTGTAGGCCAAAGGTTATCAGTCGATTCAAAATCAAAGGGTCCCTGTTTTTAACATACATCAGACCAAACATGCTCACCCTTTCAGAAGTGGGAGCGATATAACGGTATGGTGAATCTCACTATTCGTTGGTAAAAGAGTAACCCAAGAGATAGAGGTGGGTGGTGATGACTAATTATTGCTAATTTAGGGACGGCTAGTGCAGATATCCTTCGTGTAGTTTTGCGCGACATTCAAAAATCAAACAAACACTCAATAACATGTCGTCGTGAGAGCGAAAGTTTGTAACCAAAGAATCCGCAGCCATAAAAACGAAATTGAATAACTACTTATTTTTTTATTACTTTAAGTAATATTTTAACGGAAGCTTCTACTTTCATAACAAGCTATCTTTGAACATGTCAAATTAAGTATTTTTAAATTCAATATTTTATAGTACTTTATGGTTTTTCTGCAAAACCCATATAACTTGAGACAGTTCACACAAATCATAAGTAAAATGGTGATAACATTTATTTGTGAATGGAAAGATATGTCAAAATGACAACAATTAGATAAATGAAATGAATAAAAACATGTGGAGAAGTGAACGCAGTTTAGGTAATACAGGACACTTGACTTCATAAGATTGTATACATCTTTTATTATTATTCTTACGCTGTTGACACTTGACTTCATATATTCTATAAATTTTCTATCATTATTTTTCTGATGTTGGCACTTCATTTCATAAGATTTTTTTATTTTTTATTATTATTATTCTGATTTTGACACTTGACTTCATAAGATTATATAGGTTTTATTGTTATTATTTTTTCCTGTTGTCATTGACTTCATAAGATTGTATAAATTTTCTATTATTATTTTTCTGCTTTTGACACTTGACTTCATAAGACTGTATAGTTTTTATTGTTATTATTTTTTCCTGTTGACAATTGACTTCATAAGATTATATAAATTTTCTATTATTATTTCTCTGCTTTTGACACTTGACTTCATAAGATTATACAATTTTTTGGTAATGCTGTTGACACTTGACTTTTTGTACAATTTTTTATTTTTATTTTTCTGCTGCTGATACATGACTTCATAAGATTGTGTTAATTAGATACATAAAACGATTAAAGACATGTAGAAAAGTGAACATAATTTAAATAATACAAGACACTTGACTTCATCAAATTGAATAGGTTATTTCATTATTATTTTTCTCCTGTTGACACTTAACTTCATAAAATAGTATAGTTTTTCTTTATTATTTTTCTGCTGTTCACACCTAACTTCATAAAATAGTATAGTTTTTCTTTATTATTTTTCTGCTGTTCACACTTGACTTCATAAAATAGTATAGTTTTTCTTTATTATTTTTCTGCTGTTCACACTTGACTTCATAAGATTGTATGAATATTTTTATTATTACTTTTCTACTGCTGATACCTGACTTCATAGGATTTTGTAAATTAGATTCATAAAACGATTAAAGACATGAGGAGAAGTAAACACGATTAAATAATACAGGACACTTGACTTCATCAGTTTGTGTACATTTTGTTGTTATTACTTTTCTGATGTTGACATTGACTTCATTAGATTATATAAATTTTCTATTATTATTTTCTGCTTTTGACACTTGACTTCATTAGATTGTATAATTTTTTATTGTTATTTTTCTGCTGTTGTATTTCTTTCACGCTTAAATAAGATCGATTAAAACTGCTTGGTCGCTTGTTTGTAATTAAACACAAAGTTCCACAACGTACTCTTCCTGTTCTGCCTATCATGGTTATCAAAACATGGTTTTTAACATTGGAGAGTAATCGATTAAGTTCGGTGATTATAAGATGTATTAAAGGAAAACGTTTCCTTTCCTTATCTTTTTTTTCTGAAATGCATGATCCAGATTTCGGAAGTCTCCTTCAAAATACAGTGTTGTCTTTGGAGTACCAAATCAGTTGATAATATATTGAGATTATATCTGTTTTATCCAATTACAAGCTCTTACTACATTGCCTCTCGAACTGTTCGTTTTATGAAATGTCTATAAAGAGAGAGAAAAGACGTTTTTTTTGTTTGTTCTTTTCTACTAACACAACACTAACTCCGGTTTTTATAGATACAAAGAGATAAGATTGGTGGATTTGAGTGAAAGTTAAGAGTTGAAGTATTTTAGTTCTTTTTAAATAGTCGGTTAGTTTTAAAACTGGCAATTTTTTCAAAGAAAAAACTTTGTGCCTTCTAAGCCTTATACGTATAACAAAAATCGATGAAACCGAGATATCAATCCTAACATTTGCACTTCATTTTGGAAGGATTTTGTCTAGGAAATATTCGAAAAACAGAATCACATAAATATGAAAATAGATTGCCAACATGAATTTAGCTTAAGTTTTTATATCAGCGTCTTTGTCTCCCCGAGGCCAGTACTTTCTCAGAAGCCCTGTCTCAGCAAAAAAGAAATGAATACATTAATTTTGGTCAATAGTGGCAAGTAATATTTTCCGAAACGCTCACAAGGGAAACAGGATTAATTTTTTGAGAAGTTCGATTCAAGCTTTACGAAGCTTCCCTAACAAAGCAGTCTCAGCTATAGGTAAGTTTGAAAATGTTTCAAAAACAAGTATCTAACAACAAAATTACATTATCTGATCATTAGCAGAATTTTTGTTGGTTTCTTTTATGCTGTCAGAAATTGATTATGAAGTTTTAGAACAGAGTGCAGAGAATAATAGAACGTTCTAACACGTATCATAATTGCTAGTACAGGTCATAATTTTCTTTAAGTCCCCACGTAGTCGGAGAAGTCATAAAATACCATTAAGCTGTTTAATTCTTTAAAAAAACAAACTCAAAAAGTGATCAGAATAAGAAAATTTGCCAGTTGAATTTGTAATATATTATTTCTTTAAGTATTTCGTGTGATAAACGCTCGCAATTGTATTGTGTTCTGTCCATAAACTTGCCTCGCCATAAACCAGTTTTCGGTACTTGTGCTTGACAGAACATAGACAGATCATTCTTTGACTTTGTGAGTAATTGCTAGCAAGCAAACAAACATCCGATAAATGTAATTAGTAAAATATAAATCATTAAAGTTAATAAAATATTTTAATAATTTTTTAAAGTAATTAATCAGCTACAGTAGAGAAATCGTATTTAATTTCAATAACAAATAATTGGTTTTTACACGGGGGTCTCATAGAGAGAAACGTTTCAATAACCTTTTGCTATTTGGTTGTTTTTAAGATCATCAAATATCACGTTTATGAAATGTTGATCCCTCCGCTGGTACAGCGGGAAGTCTCCGGATTTACAACGCTAAAGTCAGGGGTTCGATTCCCCTCGGTGGGCTCGGCAGATAGCCTAATGTGGCTTTGCTATAAGAAAACAAACAAACAAACAATGAAATGTTGACGCCTCGAAGGCAACCAAGGAACGAAACAATGAGAAACATACACGGATACACGGCTCGTGTCCCGTTGCCGCAGCAGCAAGCTCCGTACTTTGAAGTCGTGGATGTGCTTTATGAGTAACGGTCAAATCCTTTTATTGAATCTGTCAAGAGTTGATGGTGAATACTTTGCTGACTACTTTCCCTCCAGACTGTTAGTTAAAAAGCATAGATTACTATACGTAGAAAACCTTTGTGTGTAGACTTGGTCGAGATTCTGAAATAAACAAACACATAAATCGATCGCCCGGTGGCATGTCTTTATTGCCTGATACGTATGTCGTACAGAAAAGCCGATATGAGGGAGAAACATCTATTCCTGATAACTCAGTGTGATTGTACATCATTAATGTCAGGGTTCTGAGGCGTGGTTGCTGAACCTATACATCACTTAAGACGTCCCTCAGGCAAAAAACATGAACATCTCATGTACTAGTTTAATCTAAAGTTGGATGAAGTTATCCTTACTAAATATAAAAGTAAGATCATTTGAACTAATTTCATAATGCGCATGCTCACGTGCTAGTGAATATTAATAAAAAGAACTTATGATGTTTTGTTTTTTAAGCCAAAACGCGAAATGTTAATAATTTATTATTTTTCAAATCTGTCAGCTTATATTTTTTGTTCTCATTCTTTAGAAAGTCTAGATCAACAAATTAAAAAATATATAATGCAAACTTTGTTTTGACAAAAGATACGTATACATAAACACAAATATATATTCCTTGTTTTATTACAATAAGTCAAGATAAAGTCACTAAAATATTAAATATTTCTTTCAAACGATTAATTCTTCAGTTTGAGTTTGTTGTATGATTTAATAATTTTTCTAAGTTGGTGTTATGGTTGTTTTTGGTACTGCAGATAATTCATTTTCATATATCTTTAAATAATGAGAAGATTCTAAGAAATTGATGCATGATACCCGAGAGAAAAGTTTATTTTGTCAAATAAAAATATAGTTCTTTATTACTTCTATTATACATCACTGACTTTTTCTTCAATCCACTCGGTGTACAGAATGTATAATATTTTGTTTAATTTTAACTTAAACACTGGATGTCTAAGAAAAACATATTATTCATGTTTATTTAATCTCTCAAAAAAATAAAAAACTCCTAGTGCTTATCTCATCCTTTCTCGAACATTCTTTATGAGTTAGGTGTTGTTTATCGTGTTTTGATGGGTTCGGTGCTCTTTATCATGTTTTGATGAGTTAGGTGTTGTTTATCGTGTTTTGATGGGTTCGGTGCTCTTTATCATGTTTTCATGGGTTAGGTGTTGTTTATCAGGTTTTGATAGGTTAGGTGTTGTTTATCGTGTTTTGATGGGTTAGGTGCTGTTTATCATGTTTTGTGTTTATCAGATAAACCACGAGTATTATTATTGTGTTTCGTATCTGGCATGACCTGATAGTCAGAGGGCTCAACTCGCAAAATGTGGACTGTACGTTCTAATCCATCACCAAACATAATCCACCTTTCAGTCATTCTAATTTAATACTCAGTTCCACCTGTTGTTGCTAAAAGTAGCCTCAGAGTTGGCGGTGGTTAGGACTAACTTGTTTCTTTCATCTAGTTTATCACGTCTCTATTATGCTCGGCCATTGCAGGTGGGCCCCGAGTAGAATTACAAGAAATTCAGTAAAGAAACAATTGTTCTATGTTCTACGAGTTATAAATTTATCTATGTGTAAGTTATTGTATTGATTTGGAACGTAGAACTGAGTCTCACAAAAATAAGAAGAACTAATAAAAGATAAAGTTATTTCAGTTCTGTGTGTAGCATTTGGATGTTTTTTTATAGGTACATCTTAGAAATATAAAAAATATTCATACCAACTACTTTCAAATAAAAACAAGTGATGTTTGCATTGAAGCTTTTGACAAGTCTGACATCTGACAGTAAGTCGAATAAAGATTAATTCGATTGGGAAGAAAATATTCTGAAGACTTGTACTTTTTTCGGTTGTCTCCTCTTACTAGTTTATGTAATTCTAAAACGTCTCAAGATATGACAGTTAGATATCAAACTTTGTTTATGTGTTACGTATTTCACATAATATAATGAAAGCTTACACAGTGTTTACAGAAACTAGTTATTCATTATGGAAATGTATAGTTTCGAGCTTTCTAAACCTTTTTCTGGCACGCATATAAGTAATTTAGATAATGGCTTTTAACATATTAATGGATAAAATATTTTATACAGTGTTTTGGAATAAATACCATTAAGTGAGAAAATACTTTGACTAACGTGGGAGTACTAATACTAACTAAAATAGACACTTAGTCTTCAAACCCGTTTCGAAGAAATATAATTCTTTATTACTTCTTACAAGTCAAAATCTTTGATATTATTTAAAACGATTCTTTATTTGTTTGTTTTGAATTTCGCGCAAAGCTACTCGAGGGCTGTCTGCGCTAGCTGTCCGTAATGTAGCAGTGTAAGACTAGAAGGAAAGTAGTTAATTATCACCAAAGCTACTCGAGAGCTGTCTGCGCTAGCTGTCCGTAATGTAGCTGTCCCACGGCTGAAGGAGCGAGCATGTATGGAGTTATGGGAAATTCGAACCCGCGACTCTCAGATTACAAGTCGATTGCCTTAGCCACCTGGCCATGTCGGGTCGTTTAAAATGACTGCTTCAATACTACAAACTTCGTAATATACAATTCCAACGTGATGGGAGAAAGAACATTCTTCAGTGTTATATAATTCCAACGTGATGGGAGAGAGAACGTTCTTCAGTGTTATATAATTCTAACGTTATGGGAAAGAGAACGTTCTTCAGTGTTATATAATTCCAACGTGATGGGGAGAGAGAACGTTTTTCAGTGTTATATAATTCCAACGTGATGGGAGAGAGAACGTTTTTCAGTGTTATATAATTCCAACGTGATGGAAGAGAGAACGTTCTTCAGCGTTATATAATTCTAACGTGATGGGGAGAGAGAACGTTCTTCAGTGTTATATAATTCCAACGTGATGGGGAGAGAGAACGTTCTTCAGTGTTATATAATTCCAACGTGATGGGAGAGAGAACTTTCTTCAGTGTTATATAATTCCAACGTGATGGGAGAGAGAACGTTCTTCAGTGTTATATAATTCCAACGTGATGAAAGAGAGAACGTTCTTCAGTGTTATATAATTCCAACGTGATGGGGAGAGAAAACGTTCTTCAGTGTTATATAATTCCAACGTGATGGAAAAGAGAACGTTCTTCAGTGTTATATAATTCCAACGTGATGGGGAGAGAGAACGTTCTTCAGTGTTATATAATTCCAACGGGATGGGAGAGAGAACGTTCTTTAGTGTTATATAATTCCAACGTGATGGGGAGAGTTTGTTTGTTTGTTTGTTTTGGAATTTCGCACAAAGCTACTCGAGGGCTATCTGTGCTAGCCGTCCCTTATTTAGCAGTGTAAGACTAGAGGGAAGGCAGCTAGTCATCACCACCCACCGCCAACTCTTGGGCTACTCTTTTACCAACGAATAGTGTAAAACGTTCGTTCCCATGCCGGGAATTGAACCCGGGCCTCCTGGATGAGAGCCAGGTATCCTACCCACTAGACCACATGGGATTATAAAGTCATCATCACCCGGTATTCCCGATGGGGAGAAAGAACGTTCTTCAGTGTTAAAATAACTATTAACGATCAACTTACCCCCTTTCCAGATAAGAAAATTCATTTTTATTGGTACACAATGGACTTTTAAACCCTGGCTTCAAGTTAGTCCAATAACAAACCATTCCAGCGCATTCAAAATATGTCCTCAAGGAAGTTTGAAACAGTACAGTTAAAGTCAGTTAAAGCATTTGTGGTGAATGAAAATGTACAGTTTTCTTAATTTCATCTTTGTTAAAATTATTATTGTTAAAGTTTAGTAAGTGAACAGCACTCGAAGAATATATAATACAATTTTTACTTGTGTCAAAAATTTCAAACTTAAAAGCAACGGCAGTTTTAATCTCTAAAAGGATGAATACTGTGAAGATAGTTTAATTTAAGTATAATTAAACACACGTTTAATTACAATGCCCGTGGAAGTCCTAGAAATAATATTTTAGAGATCTAGGTTGTGAGACATAAACACCGATACAAAAGATAGTTGTGAAGGGCTACCGTGGAACTATTTTTACGTTTGTTAATTGTGATTTATATAGTAAGGATATATGTGATTAACTTTTTCATATTTTGTTTTGCTTTTGCAGAGAGACGTGATAGCAGTAACAGTCAATTTCTGAACGTATCCACTAAGAACCTAAATTATACAAAACACCCATGTCGGTGCTCTTTGGTCTATGTAGTAGAGTGCTTGTAGCGAATGTAGTAATCCGAAAACACTTGATGGTGTAACATCGCTACTCTCAGAACTATAAATGTTGGTGCTAGTTCTCAGATTAGACTAAATCATTCTTTTTTATTGATGTTCAGCCATCGATAGCGAGGCTTAAGCCGTACTGCTAGGTTCGAATTATTATTTCATTGTGTGAGTACAGAACGAGAGAGAGGGAATGTAAACGAAAAATAGTTCCAGTTCTTTATCAAGTTTTCATGATACTCAAATAGCGCACACTGGTATTGCGCATGTGTTGGCTTGATCGAGTTATATGTAACAGCAGTTATACTCTCTTGGGAGAACGGTTTCAATTCCGTTTTTCACGTCAAACTATCGGACAACGAAATTAAACAAAACAGAGAGAACTCTGTCTAAAGGTTTAAAATAATATGTAATCACGGTTGTCTGTTTCTGAATTCAGGAAAAACCATCGAACCACGTAAATTTATAGAAAAAACACACCCTTCAATGATACCTTCTTAAAATAAGCAGGTATTAGTATATAGTTAAGCATGTTTTGAAATAAGCAGGTATTAGTATATAGTTAAGCATGTTTTGAAATAAGCAGGTATTAGTATATAGTTAAGCATGTTTTGAAGGTAAAGTACATTATATTTTAAAGTTTTTATTCAATTCAACAAACAAACAAATGTGTATTGGCTCAAAAGTTATATTTTAGTGCTTGATATAAGATTTAAAGTAGTTTATAATATAGACAATAAAAACCTTTTTTAGTTTCCGGATAATGAAGAAATTTGTTGTTTGTTTTTCATATTACAAACTAGTTTAAATGTTATATCAGTCACTGGAGCCTAACCTTTGAGCCAATATATATTTGTTTGTTTTAATATTATTTAGAATATACTTTGAAATATAAATTAATTTAATAATAGGTTTTAATAACAAAACCTGTTTTTCTTAGCAGTTACTTCACGTAAAGAATAACTTTATGATACAATATAAGTTTAGGTTTAGGTATATGAATTAATATAGTCAATTTGTTAGAGTCGCATTGTTTCTCTAAATAGACGCTAATACTCCATTCTGCTCAATCTGAAATCTCATTACTTATTATAGATACATTTTTAAGTTCCTAATCATACATATGTGAATGAAGCTATACCTCGTTTTAAGCCACATTTTCTAAATGTGAAACTTTTCTTTCACGAAACAAATGAGTGACAAGTTACTTTTCGCAAGCAACGGTAGAGGTAGTACAAACAAATAAATATTTAATCGGTTTCTGTCCTATACTATTAAAATAATGGTTTAATAAGTCTGAAATCGTTTCTTGTTTGTTTGTCTTCAATTTCGCGCAAAGTACACATAGAACTATAGGGCTATCAACTAACTAACACTTTCTCTTTATTTGGAGATTGGAGGCAGGATTTATCATTACCTGTTTTATCTTGACTGAAGAGATTGTTTATATATTTGTTTCAAAGCAACGTAATATTCTTTCTGATGTCCACTCATGTAACAATGATTATTAAAGTAAAATTTATTAATACTGTTACACTAAACATGAATTCTACTATAAATAGGTCACTTTCATATTTTCTAAATGTCTTTTTTTGTTCCAAAATCAAATTTATAAAACTCTATACTGTAAAATTGTTCATATATTTGCTTGTGGTATTGACGCAAGTTTTCAAACAACTAAACCTACGATCACCATGGAACTCTCTAATCCCCCTGACTAATAACTAATAATATTTTAACGGTCATTTTAATTTCCTCGTGCTACTACCTTTATTCTCTACTCCAGAGCGCCTAGAAACCAATAAGGCTAAGTGAAAGTTTAGCAACTTTTATGCCAGTACTTAATAGACCTTCATTGCAAATGATGCAGATGCACGCCGCCTCTCCATCCCCTTGAAACCAACTAAATGAATACAACGATGGCACATTTTCCTTTTGTTAAGTGATGTATATGGCAAATCTCATAAGTTACTCCCCAGATTCTTAAAATACAATTATCTTAACTTAAACAAAAAATGTAAGGTTCTGATGAAGTGGCAAAGCTAAAAACTTGAGCAAATAAACTGATAAACAACGTTTTACAACATACCAAAAAATATCTCATTATAATGTGCTCCAATGGCACAATGGTATGTCTGCAAGCTTATAATGCTAGAAACCGGGTTTCGATAACCGTGGTGGGCAGAGCACAAATAGCTCTTTGTTTAGCTTTGTGCTTAATAACAAATAACAACAACTGAACAAATAAGAAACTTTGGAAGGTACCATGGAGTTCAAGGTGGTTTCGTTGATTCTTACAGCTATTTCAAAATTACTTTAAACTGTGTACTTAGGCTTTAATATCTTTTAACTGACAATAAGAGTTCGATTCGTTTCACTCTTACAGCTTAAATAATCTACATCTCTTAATCTGAAGAATTCGCTATTAGATGCCGAAAGGTAGCGAAACAATAAAAATGATGTCTTATTTACGATAAATATTGTTTTTTTTTCCTTAGGCCCACATCAAGAACAACTGAATGGAATTCGATTAAAAAATAACGATAAAAACAATAGATCACACTTAGTAGCACTGAATTCTTTCATGAATTGAGTGTCGTACATAATTGTAATGCAGATGACTCTAGCAATGTTATTAACTTCTGGGAATAGCTCTACGGTTTCTTAATTAAATAATAGGTTGAATAGTTGCCAACTTTTTATATGTTTTTATTTAAAAAAGGCTAACGTTTCGAGCTTGCACTCTTCGTCGAATCGTACAGTTTTAAAAAATGCGCAGAATTCAAAGAACTTGCGTGCGTAGAATTTGAAATGTTGAGCGTAAACATTCTAAGTCTGTTTGCCTTCTGGGCGTGTTACCAACTAAATATTATTGTTTAAACAAAGAGTTTTTTTTAAAACTTCAACCATGTCAATAAGAAACGTCAATTAGACAATAAACGTTTCGTATATTGTGACAGTATATGTTTTCCCGAAAAGTAGATAATTTATTTTGTGACCACTTTAGTAACTCAAATATAATCAGTTCAAAAATTATGTGAATGTGCAACACGCGAAAACTTCCTTGAAAAACCTCCTTTTGGCCAATTTAAAAAGAAAAATTAATTTTGCGGGAAAACACATCTCCATAAAAAAGATCCTCACGTTGCAGAAAGAATATTATTTTCGAATTAGGGAAAATCCGTTATTAAAAACAAAGTAACTTTTATGAACTTTAAATTCGCAGGCCTGCGTTACGTTTCCACCACAATAGTTTTTTGTTATTCCATAAACTTTCAGTGAAGAAGCAGTCAGTAAGTTTTGTTTTGTAGAGAATTTTTAGAATTGAATAAAACTCTAACTAAAATATTAGTTTTGATATTCGTTATTCAGTTTTTAATAGTGTGACGTGGAATATATTTACACGTACAGTTGCTTTACATATATGATTTATTAAATGTATGCAGTTGCATTCCCACAAGTAATAATTGTTTTCATAAATATTTTCATTTCTATGGTTTTGGATACACTCCAATGGTCAAATGCTACAAGCGTTTACTCACATTATATTGACATGGAGCTTTGTAACACTTACAGTCATTTTATATTTTAAGTAGGTCACTTTTGTGACAGTGATAACAAGCCACTTTGTGCATTACGACACCTCAAGGAACAGTTTCGATTCAGTTCTGTTAAATGAATGACATACAAGATTAGTGAGAGAAATTAGCTCATGCCTTAATTTCGTATTGACCATAACCGTACTTTTCTTCTTATTTGAAGACAATACGAACATACCCGACTTTAATAAATTATAAAGTGTATATTTTATAGAATAAAACAGAAACTTCTTCAGTCACAAAAAAAAAAATTAAAATAAATGAAAGACATTATGTGGCACGTGAACTAAATAAACACGAAATTCTGAGAAAAAAAAATGTTTAAAAGTGAGAAATTAATTCCATTCGTTCAATTTGTTTTCAGTTTTTGCAATATTTCATGAAATTATTAACTAATTTATGCATTTATTCTTTTTGTTTAGAGAGCACAAAGTTAAGTACAGAACTTGAATAAAAAAAAAACTTTAGTTTATTGGCAAAAAAAGTTCCGTTGGATGTCAGAGAAAAAATGGAAAATAATTCACTTATCTGTACAATCGTCGTAGTCACCATAAAAGTAAACTTATTAAAAGTTAATGGTTCATTAAGCTTGTATTAGTGTAAAATCGTTGTGTTATTTATTAAAGTATTACATTTGTGATTGACGCATCAATTTCCTTCAATTAAAGGTAATATATTCATTAATTAATCTGTCAAGAGATTTATCATATGCAAAGTAAAAAAAAACGCGTATTTATTTAATTACACAAAAGATATAAATATAATTAAAATAGTTCATAGTTAGTTGTCTCGTAAAACTCTCTACAATATTACTTGCTTTTTAAGGATGTGATAGGACGTATTAGATCAAATGTTGCGAATTACATGTATGCTTTTTGTTTTTGAATTTCTTGGAGGAACTTTTAAAACAAGATAGAAATAAACCACCTTCTATCGATTTAATGCCCCCCAGTGGCACAACAGTGTGTCTGCGGACTTAGAACGTTAGAATCTGGATTTTGATACCCGTGTTGGGCAGAGCAGGGATAGTCCTGCTTTGTGTTGCTTTGTGCTTAATTACAAACAAAGAGAAAAAGCCGATTTAGTGAAATAAATGAAAATTTTATTAGAAAGAAAAAACTACATTTGAAAACTTCAGTTTATTTAAATCATATGATTAATTTCCTGTTACTTATTTTAATAAATTAAAGACACATAACAAGAACATAAAACCTCAATTACTGATTCTTAATGTTGTCAGCTGGGTCATTAATTTTTTTGGGAAGAAACATTTGTTACAGAGAACATGAAAATAACACATTGAAACTATATATAAGATACTTAACTTCAATAACTAGACAATTCGCTCTGTTTTCTTACAACAAAAAAATTGTTCTTCCTATATCACCGTGTAACCTACAAATTAAACACAAGAGCTATATTCCTACTTGTGAAAGTTGATCTTACCGCTAGGTTTGATTTGATTTTTTACCACTACGTTGTCCAAACAGAGATGAATAAGTCTCAGTAAAGATAAAAAGAAACACATTTAATATTAAGGTAAATAGGTAATATATTACATACACAAAATTGTTGATGAAAATTTATCTCTTTAATACGTAGAAAAACTGTCCTTGAAATAAACTGTCATTAAACATTTATATGGTAAAAGGCTTAGAGTGTAAGAGCTTGAAGTGAGGTATAATAAGGTATTAAGAAATCAATAATCTATAACTTAAAGATACTGACCTAATGGCCTATGTATAACTCCAAACAGAAAAACTTTGAAAAGATTCAAAACTCTGTAGTTTTGGTCTGTAAATTTTATGTTTCTCAAATAAGAGCGTTTCCAGTTTTGAATACATTTAGAAGGTTACTTGGGATGCGAAATAAAGTTTCTTTTTAGTATATTTATATCTCTAATATCTCTAACTCAGATTATGACGGGCGGGAACCACAGTTATTCGCTCATCACACGGAGTTTAAGATTAGAAGGCCTTACTTATGATCTCAAGCTTTGCGGTTTCACTTAATTGTACGATGTAGCTTTTCAACAGTTTCATCTGAGTCAAATTAATAAAAACTACATCACAAGACACTCGTAGCTCTGGAAATGTAACTTAAATAACATAAAATAGTACTTGTAACCTTACAGGACCATATTTTATGAATAAGTGTAATATGCTTGTAACGGCGGAAGCGTAATTTTACACCTGGATAATTTAAGAAAATAGCTCTAAACACATTTGTTACTCTAATTGTGTAAATTAAAGGAATAGTACAATGTAGGGCACTTGCAATTCTAGTAGCGTGATTTATAGCAATAGAACAGTATAGAGCATTTGTAACTGCATTAGCGTAATTTATAGTAATAGCACAATACAGGGCACTTGTAACCTCACAGTATCGTTATTTGCAGGAATACTATAAACTAAGTCATTTACTTCGTGATGTAAAGGTATAATACAAGAACACTTTAAAATACAGGATATTGTTATTTTGTTGACCAATATGGTGGAAGCATTTCCCTCCGTGTAATTCTAGTGACTCTTCAGAAAATATGGATTTTTTTTTGTTTTGTTTTTTTTAATTTCGCACAAAGCTACTCGAGGGCTATCTGTGCTAGCCGTCCCTAATTTAGCAGTGTAAGACTAGAGAGAAGACAGCTATTCATCACCACCCACCGCCAACTCTTGGGCTACTCTTTTACCAACGAATAGTGGGATTGACCGTCACATTATAACGCCCCCACGGCTGAAAGGGCGAGCATGTTTGGCGCGACGGGGATGCGAACCCGCGACCCTAAAATTACGAGTCGCACGCCTTAACGCGCTTGGCCATGCCGGGCCATATGGATTTGAATAGTAGGGGAAATTCTCTGATTAAGTTCCTACACACTCGTTCTGACTATGTTTCATTTACCATTTAGTTTATTAAACTAAATTTATTATTAAACTAGTCTTACACTGATAAATTAGGGACGGCTAGCGCAGATAGCCCTCATGTAACTTTGCGCGAAATTCAACAACAAACAAACATAAAACTAAAGGTAGCAAATTTATTTAAAGGTTGTAGATCGAAGAGCAAAAAAAGAATAAAAAATAGTAATAAGTTTCCGCAACAGCACAGAATAATTTCGCACATCATTAAGTTAGCGACGACTAGAGACGTCTATTGTTTTTTTAATAAAACAAGTAAGCTACATCAAAACAAAAACTTCGTCATTTAAAGGAGGAAAAGAAACAAAATTATTTAAGCTAAATTTAAGCTAAACATGTTAAATAATGAGGAAAACGAATTTTGAAAAAAAAATGGAAATAAAACTTTTGATAAACATTAATAAAAAAACGTGAACAAAATAAAAATTTGCATCTTTAATACGATATTTTATTACTTTTTAATCGGTATACCCTATCTGATGTTTATAAAACATTTAAATGTACCATTTGTCGTATTAATCATTTCCTATTCACTAAATGAAAACCATTACATTTAAGATAACAAGGGAAAAAAAACCTAAGCTCGAGTGATAGTTTACACTCTCGAAAGTCGAGAATATTATTATCACACTTGTATACCACTTTTAATTATTACATTTTATAATTTCAGATAAGTGGTATTACAGTGGTACATTCACGATGTATTATTTTCGTGTCTCTTACTTATCTATATGTCTAAACTGAAATTCAACAAGGGTGTTCTCGTGTCCATCGACCCTCTGATTCACTGGCTAACACACTCGTCCCGTTGCTGTAAAATCGCGTGAAGCCGTGAGGGCGTTATAAGAGTTGCAATCAAATCCCACGAGTTGCTGGCAGGTTTGTTAACTTGGTGCCTTCCCACTAGTCTATCATCTCAAAGTTAGGAACATTTCATACAGATGGTATTTATATCGAGTAAACTGGGATGGACGATAACTGCCTGTTGTAAAAAACACAAGTGCAGAGGACGACGTTTCGAAAGTTTACATTTTTCTGGTATTTATATCGAGTAAACTGGGATGGACGATAACTGCCTGTTGTAAAAAACACAAGTGCACAAGTGCAGTAAACTGGATGACGATAACTTCGAAAGTTTACATTTTTTTTCGAAGCGTCGACCTCTACACTTGTGTTTCTACAACAGCCAGTCGTCGTCTATCCCAGTTTATCCATCATGAATACACTGCCTAAACAATCCGTCAAAGAATACTTGTGTAGTCTTACATAAAACATTACAAGAAAATAAATGAACCGTTCCACAAACCCACCTTAACCTAGTGAAACACATATGATTCATATTTGTTATAAAATTGTTCTTTGTAGTTTTATTTTGTTGAGTTCTAACAACAGATTCATATCAAATGACTATTGTTTTTGCACCTTAAAAATCATATGGAAAATACATAAACGTTAAACGTCCAAAATGTATTTATTTTACAAAAATGCAACTAAAATGTCAGCAACAGAAACTCTAAAAGGCAAACGACAGTTTAATGAGAACATATAAAAACACTAACTAGTTAATGTCACATCGTAGAAAGGTTAAAGGATAGTTTGTTGGAACACATAAGAAACTGGCTGGTCAACGTCACATCCCAGAAAAGTTAAAGGATAATTTGTTGGGATGCATAAGAAACTAATTGGTTAACATCATATCCTAGAAAGTTAAAGGATAGTTTGTTGGGACGCATAAGAAACTAACTGGTTAACATCATATCCTAGAAAGTTAAAGGGTAGTTTGTTGGGACACATAAGAAACTAATTGATTAATATCATATCCTAGAAAGTTAAAGGGTAGTTTGTTGGAACACATAAGAAACTAATTGATTAACATCATATCCTAGAAAGTTAAAGGGTAGTTTGTTGGGACACATAAGAAACTAACTGGTTAACATCATATCCTAGAAAGTTAAAGGGTAGTTTGTTAGAACACATAAGAAGATTACTAATCAGCTCTTCTAGAATGTGGCATTGATCAGCTAATTTCCTAGGTGTTCCAAAAGAAAAACAAAAAACTATCCTTTAACTCTTCCAGAAAAGTTGAAGGATAACTTGCTTGAGCACAAAAGAAACTAACTGGTTAACATCATATCCTAGAAAAGTTAAAGGATAGGTTGTTGGAACACATAAGAAACTAACTGGTTAACATCATATCCTAGAAAAGTTAAAGGATAGGTTGTTGGAACACATAAGAAACTAACTGGTTAACATCATATCCTAGAAAAGTTAAAGGATAGGTTGTTGGAACACAAAAGAAACTAGCTGGTCAACGTCATATCCTAGAAAAGTTAAAGGATAGGTTGTTGGAACACATAAGAAACTAACTGGTTAACATCATATCCTAGAAAGTTAAAGGGTAGTTTGTTAGAACACATAAGAAGATTACTAATCAGCTCTTCTAGAATGTGGCATTGATCAGCTAATTTCTAGGTGTTCCAAAAGAAAAACAAAAAACTATCCTTTAACTCTTCCAGAAAAGTTGAAGGATAACTTGCTTGAGCACAAAAGAAACTAGCTGGTCAACATCATATCCTAGAAAAGTTAAAGGATAGGTTGTTGGAACACATAAGAAACTAACTGGTTAACATCATATCCTAGAAAAGTTAAAGGATAGGTTGTTGGAACACATAAGAAACTAACTGGTTAACATCATATCCTAGAAAAGTTAAAGGATAGGTTGTTGGAACACATAAGAAACTAACTGGTTAACATCATATCCTAGAAAAGTTAAAGGATAGGTTGTTGGAACACATAAGAAACTAGCTGGTCAACATCATATCCTAGAAAAGTTAAAGGATAGGTTGTTGGAACACATAAGAAACTAACTGGTTAACATCATATCCTAGAAAGTTAAAGGGTAGTTTGTTAGAACACATAAGAAGATTACTAATCAGCTCTTCTAGAATGTGGCATTGATCAGCTAATTTCCTAGGTGTTCCAAAAGAAAACAAAAAAACTATCCTTTAACTCTTCCAGAAAAGTTGAAGGATAACTTGCTTGAGCACAAAAGAAACTAGCTGGTCAACATCATATCCTAGAAAAGTTAAAGGATAGGTTGTTGGAACACATAAGAAACTAACTGGTTAACATCATATCCTAGAAAAGTTAAAGGATAGGTTGTTGGAACACATAAGAAACTAACTGGTTAACATCATATCCTAGAAAAGTTAAAGGATAGGTTGTTGGAACACATAAGAAACTAGCTGGTCAACATCATATCCTAGAAAGTTAAAGGATAGGTTGTTGGAACACATAAGAAACTAACTGGTTAACATCATATCCTAGAAAAGTTAAAGGATAGGTTGTTGGAACACATAAGAAACTAACTGGTTAACATCATATCCTAGAAAAGTTAAAGGATAGGTTGTTGGAACACATAAGAAACTAACTGGTCAACATCATATCCTAGAAAAGTTAAAGGATAGGTTGTTGGAACACATAAGAAACTAGCTGGTCAACATCATATCCTAGAAAAGTTAAAGGATAGGTTGTTGGAACACATAAGAAACTAACTGGTTAACATCATATCCTAGAAAAGTTAAAGGATAGGTTGTTGGAACACATAAGAAACTAGCTGGTCAACATCATATCCTAGAAAAGTTAAAGGATAGGTTGTTGGAACACATAAGAAACTAACTGGTTAACATCATATCCTAGAAAAGTTAAAGGATAGGTTGTTGGAACACATAAGAAACTAACTGGTTAACATCATATCCTAGAAAAGTTAAAGGATAGGTTGTTGGAACACATAAGAAACTAACTGGTCAACATCATATCCTAGAAAAGTTAAAGGATAGGTTGTTGGAACACATAAGAAACTAGCTGGTCAACATCATATCCTAGAAAAGTTAAAGGATAGGTTGTTGGAACACATAAGAAACTAGCTGGTCAACATCATATCCTAGAAAAGTTAAAGGATAGGTTGTTGGAACACATAAGAAACTAACTGGTTAACATCATATCCTAGAAAAGTTAAAGGATAGGTTGTTGGAACACATAAGAAACTAACTGGTTAACATCATATCCTAGAAAAGTTAAAGGATAGGTTGTTGGAACACATAAGAAACTAACTGGTCAACATCATATCCTAGAAAAGTTTAAGGATAGGTTGTTGGAACACATAAGAAACTAGCTGGTCAACATCATATCCTAGAAAAGTTAAAGGATAGGTTGTTGGAACACATAAGAAACTAGCTGGTCAACATCATATCCTAGAAAAAGTTAAAGGATAGGTTGTTGGAACACATAAGAAACTAGCTGGTCAACGTCATATCTAGAAAAGTTAAGGATAGGTTGTTGGAACACATAATTGTCTATGAACTGCTAAGCTTATTTTCACTTTTGCCACCATGTTTTATCCAAAGATCACTGACCAAATCTTAATAAAGAAAGAGCACAAACACAGTTTGCAGTGAAAATAAACAGATGGTATACATATATATATATATATGTATAAAACTGCTAGTAAAAAATTATTATTTTTGTATTAAACTGTATTTTAAAGAGTTTTGATGTTTAAGAAATCAAATGCTGTTTCAGTAAAAGATACGATAAAATACAATTTAATGAATTTACAACAGTGTAAGAAACTGTCCTTACAATAAACTGTCCATAGCCGTTTATATGATGAAAGGTTTTAACAACTTGGGGTGTGTTACAATAAACTTCTGAAGTATTAATAACAATTTTGTTTAAAGTTTCCTGCATATTGATCGATAAACCTAAACATGGTTTCAGATCCCTGGTACCTTACCTTAGCCCTTAAACAACAAGTTTTCTCAAATGAATATGTGCACAATTTCAACTAATCTAACTTCGGAACCTAGATTAATTTAAGAATAGTTTGTCGGAACACTTAAGAAACTAGCTGGTCAACAATAAAACTCAGAGAAGGTCAAAGACGTTCCAGGTAGGAAAGAGAGGACGACAAAATATAAACATGAAACTATTAATCAGACACTAAAGGACAATTCATTAAATATAATTATTAGACGTACTTTTAACACAGTGGTGAGGTATTCACAAGTAGCAACGCAAACAGCCAAAACACATTTCATTAAATTAGGCATGGAATTTGAACCTGTAAATACAAAAAGTAAGGCTTACTGAATTTCAATATTTTTCAGTGAAATATTTTGAACACTTTTAGCTCTAAAACTAAAATAAATGGAACTTAGAAAGCGATTAATATGCGAATTAAGTTTTAAATATTGCAATTATAAGTATGATGCTTAATATAATTACTGAATATTTTAAACTTTGAAAACGCAAACAATTGTAAAATTCGAATTTTGTTTGTTTGTTCTCGCTAGTATCAGTGGAAGTCTACGGATTTACAACGCTAAAATCAGTGGTTGCTTCCCTCGGTGAGAGCCCAATGTGGCTTTGCTATAAGAAAAACACACACAAACATCTTGTTGTTGTTTTGCCATAGCAAAGCCACATTGGTCTATCTGCTGTGTTCACCGAGTGGGATCCAGCCGCTGAATTTTGCGCTGTAAACAGTAGACTTAACGTTCATGGGAACAGTTTGGATTGTTTGTCTATATATATTGTTACTATTAAACAGAAACAGTTTAGTTGCAAATTCAAAATTTGTTTGTTCCACTTACACGAGTGCCATGTTTATTTTTGATTTTGACTTTTCATGAGCATGGGGGGTACGCAGTTTATTTTTAAATGCCAACCATTTTATGTCAGTTATCTAATCGTATCAGTACACTGAATGGAATAAATATAACATAAACGTTTAGCTATTAATATTATAACTATAATAATAGAAAACTGAACAGTTTTTGTTTGGAGTTTTAAACTTTCATAAGTTTCCTAATTGTACTAGTACCATGTTAAATGTGATGTAGTTGTTTTCATATAATGTTTAACTGCTAATTTTTCCAGTTCGAAGAATGATCTGATAGTGTTCTAAGAATATACTGGTACAAAAGAGAAAAAAAACATGTCTTAATATTATATCTTAACTGCTAAATGTTTCGATTCAACGTTTTAAATGTATTGGTAATAAACAGAAAACGTTTCAGCCGAATGTTTTAACGGTTATTAAATATCAACTGACATTAAACGTGTTTCAGTTGGAGAAAGAACAGCTGTTAACATAGTTACTGATCACAAAATTGTTTTGATTGAACAGTCTAATTGTTTCTTGTCTGTCGAAGATGAAACGTGCACAATTTTTCAAATTCTGAAGCTTCTTTTTCGAGACTTTCGACCAGATCTCTTGTAGACTTTCTCTCCTCTAGAATGATTAAAAAATAAATAAATAAACATTTGAAATATGCATATCAAACATTATCTCAACATGAACCAACATAATGGCTGTTTACCATTCTCTTTTAGAGCTACTAGGAATAAAGAGCGATTATTTGAAATCATATTTCTGCTTGAAACCTATTCCAGAAATGTGTATAACAAGGCGTTTGTTGACGTGTGCAAATGTGTCGAGGCTTATCGCAATGACGTCGTTTCTTTATAGTGTTAGAGAAGTTTCACTTATTTCTAGGCTCGGAAGATCGCGGGTTCGGATCCCCATTACTCCAACCATGCTCACCCTTTCAGCTGTGGGAGCATTCTAATGTGACGGTCAATCCCACTATTCGTTAGTAAAAGTGAGGCCCAAGAGTTGGCGGTGGGTGGTGAGTAGTTACCTTCCCTCTAGTCTTAGGGAAATATAGGTATCGAACACCAATACTTGTTGAAATGCTTCAGCCGAAAACGAACGTTGTATTTAAGCATTCTTTGAGCATAGAAAAGTCAGAAAATCTATATATCAGTTTCCAAACAGTAACTAAATTAGATCCCAGATTTCAGAAAACTTACGTAAGTCACGGAAAAC